>NW_009634106.1:0-49940 GCF_000690535.1 Cariama cristata
AAGATCTTTTCCAACCTAAACAAATCTAGATTCTATTCTATTATTCTATGCTGGGTGAGCATTGGCTCAGACCCACATACAAACTGATGTGTACTCAATACCCAGGAGGATTTCTGAGCCCAGCATGCAAAATCCACCCAGGATGATGGGAGGGGAGAAACCACTCTCTGTTGCTGCTCTGCCACTCCCCCAGGTTGGCAGTAATTTCACCCTGCTTGCGCAGTGTCTTCAAAAGACAAAGTGAGGAGTGTTTCCGGGAGTTTTGTTTCTCTTGCAACTGGCAGCTGGCATTGAAATTCCCTCCATGTAATAAAGCTGTAGTCACTCTTCTCAGACCTATCTCCCATGTAAATGCAAGCTGAGTAATAACTGTGTAGTAGTGAGGGTTTTCTCACTCATTTAGCTGTCCCTAAGAAGCATGACTACACTTGGTCAGCATGTATCACAATCATGTTATTCACCAGTAATTCCAGAAATAAGGAGTAAATGACTTTTGAGTCATACCACCACTGATTGTTAAAAACATCTACCTCAGTGCATTTAATTCCGAAATAAATTCTTGATTTGCTTGGTCAGTCTACCCTGTCAATGTGACCTTGTGTATCAGTGATGTGATATGTAGTATCAGGCTGTCCCACTTCTCTATTTCTTCTTCCCTTAATGTATAACTTGCTCCTAGCAATCAGTCTGAAAATACCAGCTCGTGTGAGGGAGTACACTGTCAATCCAACAAAGAAATAAAAGTTCTTCTATCAGATCTGTATTTTTCACAAAATTTATGGTTATAAGAAACTGCTTTTTACAATCCGATCCTAAAGATCAGATTATTCAGGTCATGAACAAATAAGAATGAAAACTGACTACTGTATGCGTGAAAAAGGAGTTATTTATCTCTATTGGTTTCCACCTTATGGTGAAATCCATACCTACAGATTAAAATATTAAGTGATATTTGGTGTTCTATCAATAAAAACTGATTTAACAGTTGCCTATTACTCTTCCATTACAAGGCACATGCAATGAGGTATAAAATGTTTGACCTTTTATTTGTGCAATTACAGTTCTGTTAGGAACGTGAAATCCCTGGGAAAGGACCTCCGGCAGTCATCTGGTCCATCATCCTGCTCTGACAGAGGATCAGCTTGACCTGCACCATTCCTGGAGGTCATTCTTAAGGACCCTCAATGGCAGACTCCCCAGCCTCCCCAAGAAATCTCAATTTAATTGAGAACTTCCTCGATCAAAGCATTAGCTGCCTGTTTCTGCTAAAGAGCTATAGCAGCTGAGCCAGCCTCACACAGGTCCTCTGCCAGATGGGCATGTTCCCCTGTGGGTTATGTGGGTATCTCTTTAGCTGAAATCTCAGGAAATCTCACTAAGAGTCTGACAGAAAAGAGTCTGACTTAAAACCCGTCTGTAAAGGAGAGAGCTGTTTAGATGAACACAGAGCCATCCATCTCCTGTTCAGGAGGGTATTTAGATCTGACCCTTGAAATTCAGCTGGCCTGTGTGTCTGGTGTTAGATGAATGCTAAAGTACTTTGCTGAATTGAGTTCAAAAATCCGTGTTTGTCTTCCTTCACTAGCTGAAGCCACATTAGTTAAAGAATTTAGACAGCACAGGAAACCTTAAATCATCTCACAATCAGTAACAGTAGAGTTAAACCCTGTGCCTGGTTTCTGACATCTATGTGAGGGTAAGTGCAAATACAGCATTACCGCAAAGTGAGTCCTATGTCACCTCCGCACCATCTCCAAAAAGATGGGGCTTTAACATCAGGCATACGGCTACCTTTTTCATTTCAGAGCCAGACTGTATGTTAAACCTCACTATTCTGCCACGGGTCATTATTTTACAAGGAGGTCCATCACCAAACACAACATACAGTTTTAGGTTAAAAAAATCATGGTAGGCTTCATCTACAACGCCATGAAACAGGAATTCTCTACTTTGACTCTGACAAAGGTGAGGGATGCAAGACCATGGGAGATGCAGCCACTTTGCAACGGTAATAAAGTGTTACTAGGTATCACACAGTGATTTCAAGTTCTTGGCAAGCTGGTCATGTAGCCTAGATTAGGGTAAACTTGACAGTTCTGGTTCTGTAAGTAACTACAATACACCTTCACAGGAGAATAACATATGGGAAATGTATGCAATTCCAACAGTGACACCCAGTTGAATTTTACTTGTTGCCGGAGAAATTAACTCTCTTACTGCTATCTGGCTGAGCAGGAACCTGAAGACAGTCAGGTCTTCTTAGGGCTGCCTTCATGTTTGCTAGCTCCAAAGCTCTAGTGCTCAGAAACTAGATATCTGCAAAGGCAAATGCGATTAATTCCACATAAGTTTTAGAACATTTGCTGGTTTATGCAGTGTTCCAGCCAGCTAAGTTTGTCTCAATATTTTATGTATTTACACCAGCTAGCAGCCTTCCTTATGAACCATTGTCGACAATTGTCACTAGCCTTTTTACATATCCTTCAGTAATCAAATACAAATAAGTCTGTCTTCAGAGACCATGCTTTTGTGGTCCAGGCCACAGTCTAATTAATGAATAGTGTTTTCAATGAATTAATTCTCTCTTTCAATATTGATTTAGGATGATTACTGACCAGGGGATGCCTTTAAACATTTAACGTCTTGCAGAGAACAGTTTGATTAGGTGTTTTTTTTTTAGAATGGTGTTCAGATACTGTATAGCATTATCATGTGGAAAAACCAAGGTCAAGTCAAGAGTTATACCTGAGACAAAGAAGAAAATTTTTTCCTCCTGTGGAATATGTGCCATGCACCACTCTTCATATAAGTCCCAGAGCTGCCAGGTAGCACAGAGCTGGTAAATTAGCCTGAACAGAACTGCTCCTATAGAGCTGAATTAGCATGGACAACTCTACTGTGCATCTACCGTGATGGATCAGGCACTGAGGGTCCCTTCATCCCAACAAGTACCATAAGGACCAAACTTTTGCCCTTGCTTTTCACCATTCTTCTGCCTTGTCAGTCAAATACCAGCCAAAATCAGTCCACCACTGCAAAACAATCCAGCCTGATGCAGCACAAATCATGGTGGAAAACTCTGTTCACTAAAATGCCTTCCAGGCCACTTGAAGCTTGAGCAATGGTTTCACTGGGTTTGCTCCCATCCCTCAGTTGGGAGCAAAGCAATTACACTCAAAATAGCTCAAAAGTAGAGCTACTGAAAGTGAGGATCTGCTTTTCCCCAAGATGTCGTTACTGAAAATTCCTTGGGTAAGTCTGGAGTGGTTGCCAGTAGTGACTGCTCTAATTAAAAGCAAAACAATTTTCATTACCACTGCTTTGCTTCACACAACAGCAATGTCCTGAAGCACTCACCTTTTTAGCCTTATTGTCCTTTATTGTAAAAGAGGTCTCTACCTTGCAAATGCTGTCTGCTCAGGCAATGCAAACAAATATCCTCTCCATAATTTTAAAGGAGAGCTGTAATTACATGTGAGCATGCAGTAAACACTCCTGTTCGGTGCCTACGAGGTCTCCTCTCTTGCCATGTGACATTCTCCCACCTGTGGAGAAATAAATTTAAGTTACCAGCTCTGAAATTCTAGTCTGGCTCAAAGTCAAGCCATACTCTTTTTGAATGGTGCAGCATGACCCCTTCTCCTGACCCAGGTGGGACAGACAGTCTGTAGTGAAATACTGTTTGTGCCTTGTCCGTGGATTTTGGGGTAAAGCTTCTGGAACCAGGGCTTAGTAATTGCATGAAACCTGGCACAGATTTTCACTCCCATCTTCCACTGCTTTGTCGCTTCCGCAGCCCTAAAGGATTAAAGGAAAGAAAGGTTTTGTCTCTGGAGAAGCTGGAAATGGCTGATCCCCCACAGAGAACAAATCTTGGGGAAAAAAAGACTAGACTATCACTATTCTCAGCACAGAGGATTCAACACAGAAAGCTGGCAGTATGTGTGCATGAAGGAGAGGACACTCAGCGTGTGGGTGCCAGGGAATGCAGTATCTCACTTACAGAGCAAAATCAGCTTATGTTCGAAGCATGACATGACCACATCCCTCACTGAGGGCTATCATCTCCTTCGCCTGCCATGGAGAAATTACCATGACTTTAAAGCTGACATGATGGCTTGTGCAGCAAAGTGCCGCTCTTAAGTAGCGGAGGTAGCTAGTCAGCATCTGTTGGCTCAAGAGCAAGCAGAAGCCCCTAGCCCCATGCCACAAAGCACTGAACTTGTGCTGAGAGGTACCAATCACCTTCACTAGAGTCCAGTTCATGGAATTCATTTAGGATGCTCAAGATTTACTTTAAGATTATTTAATCTACACAGCTGCCATAAGGACTGGTTCTGCCTTCCCCTCCACCTCCAGCTGCACATTCCTGCCTGCTCCCCTGCACTCAGCAGATGGTGAGCTGGCTCACAGACCTGATCCATCAGAAGAGCAACCACACTATCGTGTCGGTGGGGTTAGCTAGGTGGTGTGCGCACATGGCTGAAGGGAGGATGAGTGTGAAGGGATGGGGTGGGATTATCCTTTCAGCAGCTGTGCAGACTTAGATCAACTCCAACCAGCCAGGAGGGATTTCACTCACGCTAGATCTCTGAGTTCATTGCAGAGTCTCCAGGGAGCATGCACAGGACCCCAGCAGCTTATGGCTAAGTGCACCTAATTTCACAAAATAAAAGAGCTGTGTTCTGCAAGCACTGATGGCTCCAGCATTCAGGTTAGGGAAGATTCTGGCTCAAAGGTCCCAATTCAGCCTTGTTCGTTGAATGCACTTTGAGTTACAAGGTACTAGAAACAATAAAACGAAAATGATTGGAGCTTATACCCCAGTAGTCAGAAAATGCAAGACATAAGATTTCAACTGTAAAGTTAGCTTAACCATTCTGTCAATAGAAGATATTTTCCACATTTGCTGTTTACACTAATCTTTGTAGTAGCACCATGCTGATTGCTCCATCAAACACAGTCCAGAAGAGCAGTCAGGTCAGTACAGCAGCATAGGTGTTTCCCATCACTTCTGCCCTTTCTCACTCTCAGGAATTCAAGCACACAGTCTCATGTTGCAGTCACAAGGGCTTGTGCTTCTCACTTTGTCAGGGGAAGTCCATTCTCATAATCAGGTTGGAGAAAGCCTGATGTTGCTGCTCTCACAGAGAGATCGCAAGCTCACATGCTCTGATTGGGTTCGGGCTAGGTGTTTGCAACGACATGTTCACCAGCCAGATCCTGCAGTTTCCTTTGGAGGTCTGAGATGAACAGAGATGAAGGTTTGAGTCCTCATCAAATTAAAGGGTTAAATGTATCCCTGTGAAACAGCTCAACTCCCTTAGGGATGCAGACTACAGTGCCTTAGCAGGATCTTTCAGATCTGCTAAGCGGTTACATCCTCCTTTACAGGGGGTAAAGTTATCGGCTGCGTTATAAAACCTCAAAGACACATTTCGCATCTTTGCTCCCCTTTGTTATTTAAGATGTTGGACTCCTCATGCTACATCAACCATATACAACAAATTGTTTTGAAGAATGTTTTAGTATCTGTTCCACCAATCTACATAGGCATCCTCTCTGACACTTTATTAAAGCCAATAAGCACATGCCTATAAGGAAGAACTGCTGTAACAGCACTTGGCTTTTTGACCAGGGAATAAATTCTCCCTTTGTGCATGGGAAAAGGAGTTATTTATTAAATTGTGCTTCCTTCTCCTGGGCTCCTCAGTTCATGCTGTTTCCAGTCATGCTCCACAGAGTCCAGAGGATGTCAACTTCACCATTAATACTCCAGGAGCTGAACCTTGTCGGGATCAACCAACGATTTCATCAGCACAAGGTCAGTGCAGACACCTCCCATCCTGTGGGAAACTCTGCTGTGAAGTAGCCCCCTGGCCTGGTGTTCTGCAGCACAGAGAGCACTTTCTGGAAACTATGGATGGCTTTTCAAGTCTGAGTAGGGCTATCAGAGATCAAATCACAGGCATTTGAGCATAACGCAGAGAGCATTACACACCACTGAACCACCAGAAGTGCAAAGCTCTGCCTCCGCTCATGTTCACTGGGCTGAGATCTGCACTATGCCTCAGCAACGGCTGTGAGTCAGCGGATGCAAGCACAGGCGGGCAAAACGATTGAAGAAGAATTACTCCTGGCAATCCTCTTCAGGAGGTACATATGCACAGGAATCAGTATGCATGCACAAATGTGTCCATATGCACAGGCGCACTGAACGGGCAGACAAGCACGTAAAGATATAGCATTAACCCAGACAGCATCCCGTGCAATTACTGACCAGTTTTTCCATGCTATGCTATGTGGTTTCTTTGGAAGTTATTAGTGTCCAGCTCAGCAAGAAGACAGAAAGCTCTTTCAGCAGCAAAGCCCGAGCAGTGTGTTTTGCAGCATGTTGTTTACATCCTGGACTTCCTGCCTACCCCAAAATCCTGCCTGTCGTAAGGCAGTAAGAGCCAGTCAGGATCTCAAAAGGAACAAAGTTTTATAGGTCTCCAAGGTGCTATGTTAAACAAATAAACAAACAAAAAAAACCCCTTGCCTGTGAAAAATAACATTTTCTGACTCAACAGAGCTGTTTCCTAAGCTTAATTTTTATGTATACCAGGTTCCCTCAGCAGTAACAGTGTGGGGCACATGATGGAATCCCGCTTCTGAGTTTAATAAAAACACTTAAGGTTGTAGATGCCCCATCCCTGGGAACATTCAAGATCAGGTTGGGTTGGGCTCTAAGCAACCAGATCTAGTTGAAGATATCCCTGCTCATTGCAGAGAAGTTGGACCAGATGACTGTTAAACGTCCCTTCCAACCCAAATCATTCTATGATTCTATAAGCCCAGAATTGGGACATATGTGCATACCCTCTACACGGCATCTGTTCTGTTTATGGTCTTTCGTACATGTTTACTCCTCCCACCTCTGTGGTGAGAGAGCAAGAGCCATTCTGCTCAACTTGCACCTTTTCAATAGCATTGTCATGATGGCAGATTTCTTCTTTGGTGGTACGAGAAAGAGAGAGCACAGTCCAGTCTTCCAAGCTCAGATTGATTTTCTGAGGCTGGCATTTCAGGGATTAAAAAAAAAAAAGAAAAACCAGATCAACCCCAAGTGTTTCATTTTGTGGCCAGTAAGATTTGTTTCAGACATTATTCAACAGCAAACAGAATATACAAGAACACAACTTTCACAGAGTGGCTTAAGAGGACAGAACCAGACCTTTAAATAAATGGTCGTGTTGTTTAAAAGAATGCAAAGTATTCAAATCAGAATATATTCCTTCCTAAGAAAAATAATTGGAGTAAAACTAGAAGATAATGAAGCAGGAATTAGGAAAATGAAGCAACATGAAAGACACTAAAAGCAAAGTTGCAGATGGCTGTATTAGGGAATGCTTTCCTGAGCCTAAAAGGCCGTAACCCAGAACACGCTTAACAAAACAAACCCTAACGAAGACGAATAGGGCAAGGAATTCACAACGAAGGGACTTCGGGGAGATGGAGTTATCCTGGCTTCTACCTATCCCCTTCAAATAGGAGTCAATATACAGGCAATTGCGTAGCTTAAACAGCCTGAGTCTGTGGAACTAATTGCCACTGAACGATTTTAAAGGTCACGTGTTAATCTCTGACGTGTCTGAAAGAGAAGTTTTCATTTCTATATTTGTTCAAATCACTTAGCCATACAGGTTTTATCTAAACTGCCATTTCTAGCAATTTGCCAGGGTTTTTTTTATATATGATATTTAAAAAACACTACCAAAACATTTAAAAATAGGATGAAACAAATCTTTTTATTAATACTTGGAGAAAAGAAACATTTCTACATTTCCTATGCTATGCTCATGCACTGCACTAAAATTAACAAATAGTTTAGAAATATCAATGCATATCCAAGAGGATGATAAAATGAGGATAATTTTTAGCTAACAATGACCCCATAATTGTTCCTAATGAACGAGAGAGTAAGATCTTTGTCACAAGTCCATTAACAATAATAGCTGCATTACATATATGCAGTAGTAGACTTGCTTTTCTGGGTGTTGCTTTTTCAAAGCTCCTTAGAATGTCCTAGATGTCCTGGTGTTCACAGGTCATGCAGGAAAAACCCACACTCTCCCTTTTGACTTTGTGGCATCCTGGACTTGTGAGCACTGCTGGGTTTTTGGAGTTTCCCCAGGTCTGACAGGCTAACTGCCCTCCAAGCAGCTCCCAGAGCTGTCAGATCAGGCAAGGACTCTGTCAAGAAGCCCTGCCACTCAGGAATGAGCAACTTTCAGGTATTCATGGCATCATATCTGATTATAGACTATCTGACTTAGCCTTGTGTCTCTCTGCCCACACCTAACAGCTAGTTCGCAGTAAAAACAGCCCACACAGGCACTGACATGCAGGTGAGGTAGGTGATACTAGATCAGGACGGAAGTGTGCAATCAGGAAAACTCCGGCATGACCAAAAAGTCATACTGCTTACAACCTACCAAGCAAGCCAATGGTTTTTACATTAATCACTTTGAAGCATTTTGAGCTGCACTTAAATGTTTCTGATTTTGGATCTGCTTGGTTTCTCTTTTTCGTTTATCAATATGAGGCAGCATCCAAGGTACACTGAGTTACTCTTATTGCAGATTGAAAATACTGCAGCCCAGATTCATGCTGTCTGAACTCTTCTTGAGTTTCTGTGCTTATCTGAAGCCTTTGGCAGTGCCCAACCATTATGAAACACAAGACATAGGGACAATCGTTGAAGTATATGACTCTAGCTTCAGCTCTCACCTGAAAGATCACACCATAATAAAAGCACCCCTAAAAAGAGCTAAAGAGGTAGGACAAATACCTTTGGACTACATCAGACCAATGCAGAAATGAAAACTTAAGCTGTAATTTTCCTCTGTGGAAAGATTGACTCTTGGATAGAGAACAAGCATAGGAATCAGAAGCCCAAATGATCTATGCAAAATGTGTGATCAATCAAAAACGGAGAGAAGGAAGAGGGGATTACATGGGGTGATGGAAGGCTCACTACAGAAATTGCTGTTATTTCCACTGCGATACTCTAGAAGGTAGCTATAAAAACCACTTCTCTTAAAACAAGATGCAATTTGTACTTGGCATGGTTGTTGTATCAGGGTGAGGTATCTGCAAACTATTGACTAGGAGATTCTGCAACTGTTACAGTGATTCAGAGGCATAGCGTTTTCCATCGTTTATCATGGCGTCATGCACCTGTATTTCTCCTTTAAAACAGAGTTATTAGAGCTTTTAAATCAAAGGTGCACAACTCTGCACAAATTTAGAGCCTGATTTCTGTTCTAATACACCTGTGCTAGATAAGTCCCATGACAGATAGGTAGACAGATAGCTGGATGGACAGACAGATGTCAAAAGACAATGAATGAATGCATAATTAAGCAAGCAAAGAACCTAATAGACAAACCTGGATACCTTACTCTGCATATACCTATATATGCACATTCAAAGTGTGTATGCACTTATGTGTATGTGAGTATATGCAGGAAAACACACCCATTCTAAAATCAGATGCAGTTTTGTATTGATTGCATCAAATCCTATCAAACAATTCCTCCCAAAACCGTATTAAATACAGCAGGTTGGGCTGTAAAGATAGCAAAACACTGTTTTCGGCCATCTTTGTAACTTCTTATGTTTCTGAAATGTCTAACTTATGTGGAAAATCAGACAAGTTTGGAAATTTGCCCAAACCAGTTACCAGCTCAGTATATAATACTTGGAATCCTCTAAATATAGTTTTTTTATTCTGGAAGAAGCAAGTGCTGAGGATGCTATTCTGCTACTCGGAGCAGTGGTTTCGTTTTCCCTTCTGAGACCCATGGTTCAAACTGAGGGGGAAACAAAGGAACTGCTGTTCTCTCTATTCAAATTAATTTATTTAATAAACAACTCAATAATTTCTTCTTTGTTACAGGGAATTTTTTTAGGGTCTTTATTTTGGAAAGATAGTTTCTCCAGAGGAATTGCCAGGGGCCTATCTAGTCCAGTATCCTGTCTCTGACAGTAGCTAATGCCACGGAGAGTTATGGAATAACCTATTTATAAGGGAAGTTTCTTCGCCCTGAGGAGTTTGAGGTTGCCTGTGCCTGGAAGCATGCAAGTTTATAATGCTTATTTTTATCCGTTCATATATAACCACAGATGCTCTCACCAGCTCTATCCAGTTCTAAACCTTCCTGCTAGACTCCCTGACTCAGTGATGCCTAATGGCAGCCATTTCCCACAGGTTACTTGTGTGCTGCATCGCTGTAGGGATGAGTGGATAAATTTGCCGTGTATTGCCTTTCAGTGTTTCTGGAAGCTCCTCTCTGATGAGGAGGGGGAGTAGCAAAGCCTGATTTACGATTCTTGCGCCATTTGATTGAGGGTGGTGGTGCTTTTTAGAGTTTTTTCTTTTTTTTACTTTTAGCATGTTGCCTTCCATTTCTCCCTCCCACGCTTCTAATTTTTCAGTCTCTTTTCAAAGACAGCTTGCTGTGTCTTAGCACTTCTCTTACCCCCTCTATAGTTCTTCTTTTTTTCCAGTATCTTTTTTAGAAATGTAGGACTGGAAGGACTCAGGAGACTTTTCAAAATCCATCAACCTCCATCTTAAAACTAGTCTACAGCTTTCTCCTTCTCACTGCTGCAGACGCTCACAGCTCTGATGGGTGGAAACCCCCAACTGCTAATGTGGCAACCATTCACTGTGGGTCACCTTACACCTTTGTGTCCTTGTGATCATCCAAGAGGTTTTGCACTCACCAACTCTGCATGTGGCTGTTGTAGAGGGCACTCAGCATCCTTCAAACGGTCTACTCAAACTGCAAAAATAGATGCTTTTCTCCTCTCTTCCCAAAAGATGCCTGTGAAATGGTGAAACACTCACAAGGTTGTATCCTAAGGACTTTCTATCCCATTCTTTACACATTCGTGAGTTTTATTTGCTCTCCTAACCAACCCTGGCCAGTGTGCAGGGAATATCACACAGACTCCCACAAGTCTCTTCCCCGGCAGTGACAGCTGACCATGCATCAAGCAGAGAAAGCAAATCTTCGGTATCCAAACTTAACAGCCATCTTCACACACAAATCCAACACGGAGAGGCAGATCAGGATTGATGTCTCAACTTATATCAGTGGCATGAACACAACACAGATGGTACCTTTGCCTCCTCAGGATTCAAGCAAGCAGCACGATGCTGCTGATGGTGCTGATCAGATCTTGCCTATGGAGCTCTTTTTTCCTAAGAGCAAGAGGGCACCATGGATGGGTGTTTTCTAGCACATGCAGTGAGACTTCACCTCTTTTCCTCTTGAGAGACTGGTTGTTTCAGAGTATCTTCAGCTCTCTGATACCCTGATTTCTAGTGCTCCAGTGGCTCTCCTGCTAAGTCAGCCAGCAGAAAGGACAGAGGGATGAACAACTCTTATGTTCTCTACAAGGGATGTTAGCGATTTAGAAGACCTTCATAAGGAAAAAGGCTAACTGGAGATACTGCCTCACAGTCTGAGGCAAGGATAGGAAAGCCAAGGCCTGCTGAGGGGACTCACCAGAGCACGATTACCTGTGCTGCTCCCCTGGTGTCTCCCAGGTCCCATGGGATGTGCAGCCCCCCATTACATGGGCTGACGGGGAGGGGAGGAACAGGCCTGCTGTGGACGGAGCAGGACAGGGAATGTCACCTGTGGCAGGAGGTGGCTGCGTGAGGGCAGAGTTGCCTGGCCAGAACAAAACCCAGACTGAAGTCACGCAGAGGAGAGGTGAGAGAAGAGGAACTGCCTACATGGATACTCTGCCAGGGAGGGCAGAGGTGGAAATGGGCAGGGACAGCACTGCCAGAGGGGACACAGCGGGGACACTTGCTGCAGCTCCCGTCATGAGCGCAGTGAAAGCAAGCCAGCCACAGAGGTGGACTTTCATCTTGGTGCTGTGTTCTTTGCTCTTCATTAGCAGGAAGCTCCCATTTGTGAGCTTTGTGAGAATAAAGATTCAGGAAGACTCCAGGGTCCCAGCCTCTCTAATACCTCTTCCAAACACCAGGCAGCAGTACCCAGAAAGGCTGAACACTTCGATGAATAGCCTACCAACTAGAGGAGAAGACTAAAGGCCAATCATTATCAAATACCTTGATTAGCAAATGTGTGCAGCTGAAAACAGCTACATGATGCCTGTAGGGTGGAGGCAGTCCTACAACTGAAGATGGACTGGAAGGCAACAAGGAACAACATCAGAATCAAAGGATGGTTTGATGGATGGAGAGGCAAATTTTACACAGACAAGGGAAAGCACTGAGCTTTCTTATCTGTGCGTCTGGTGGAAGGGAAGATATCAAAGAATAGCAGGACAGAAATGAACAAAGCAAATAATTAAGCATATTAAATATTTGTCTTCTTTGCACTCCAATATGCTGAGACAGTCAGTAGTAGAGGGTCCTGCTAAAGGTCAGCCTGTTCAGGGAGAGCAGTCAACTCCTCTCTGCACAGAGCCAGAAAAAAGCAGCCTGAAGCAGCTCCACCTGAACCGTCCCAAACAGATGTGCATCTGACCGGGGTTAAAATCCTAGTGCTGGAGAGTCCACCCTCTCCCCAGACAATCCATTTCAGCATTCAACACATCACTTCCAGGAGGTTTTTTCTAATATTTAAGCTGTATCTTTCCTTGCTATAATTTCAGGACATTGCCTCTTCTCCCATCCACTGCAAACACAGGGAACAGATAACTCTGACTGTCTTTGCAGCCACCTTTTATACATCTAGAGTCAGTTATTGCATCTACACTTTCATCTCTCTCCCTGTCCAAGGCTCCTGAAAGGACCCTGTTACCGCAGAAGCCAACAGCTTCACATCTTTAATGTTGTCATCCTATAAAAAACACCCTTCTGAACAAGGTCGGACCACTATTCTCATTTTATGGTCTAAATCCTGAAGAGGCTATGTGACTCTCCCAAGGTCAGATGACAATCCTTGGAGAGAAGCAATCTGCATCTCCTGCTCTCCCTCTCTTCCAAGCCCACCTGTCTGGCTCCCCTCCTCCTGTTCCAGGCAGCAGGGTGAGAACTGAGTGCTGCAGGCTCTGTTCCTCAAAATGACTCACTTTCTCAGTGTTTTCATAATGTGGAGAAGGTGACTCAGAAACTGCTCCTCAATAAATAAATCATGGGTTATTCACAACGGGTGAGCTACAAAAGGACAGTGAGTCTTTTCAGCGCTGTGCAAGCAGCTTGCGATATACTTCCCGATCACTTCGTGGCTGGAGCCTCTCCAACATCTGCCAGACTATTTAAGATAATCTGCCTGCTTTATCTCGTGATTGGTGTTATGAGATTGTCTCGGGGTACTGTCCAAAAGGAAAGCCCCCAATTTATAAACACATAATAATGAATGGCCTCTCCCCAGCTCTCTTGAGAGGCAGCAGGTCTGAGAGGTGTGATTTTGCAGACAAGGAGTGAGGCCCAGGGAGATTTGGTGACCTGCCAAGAATCACACAGGAAAGCCATATCAGCTTGAGGAATTAAACCACACTCCACCGTGTCCCAGTTTGACTGTGTGCCTGAGCCCAGCTCCTGACCGTCACTGCAGCAATGGTTCGTGCTGAGCGTGCATAACTCAAAAGCTGTCCGTGGATCTTTACCAGAAAGGGGATTGAGTTAAAATATTTGGAACTAGCTCTCCAGCACACTAAACTCCTGGTTGCCTGAATTCAGGCATTTGGTTTTTAACTCTTCCTTATAAAAAGAGAGGACCTTCCAAAAGAAAAAAGCTATTTTCGTAAACAAGATGTCTCCCACAGAAGCTCAGGGTGCTAGAAACCAGAGTGAGCGTCTTCACTCATTGTCTTGCTTTTTATTTTTATAATATTCACAGAGTTTAAGCTTAGATAGTCTGACTGCTCTATGAGAGAGCCAATCCATGCATAGGACCAGCTTGGCAGCTGTGTAAAACAGAAGTGGTTACAGAAACCCCCTTCTCCCTCCCTGTCTCTGAACAGACCAGCTCCATAGGGCTGCTTTGTACTCCTCACAGCCCTGCAGGGGCGGAGGCATTGTCAGGGTAACAGTATATTAAAAATTAATTAGTTTGTTTACTGAATTCATCAGGGTACCCTTCAAGGTAGAATATTTTGTAATGGAAGCCCTAAGTCACCACAGTCCTGGTCAAGATAACCATGCCCTTGAAAAAGAAGAGAAAAACAAGTAGCTTGTTGTCAAGGGGCATCATCTCAACAGTCAGGGAGAAGCCAGACCTAAAACATCTCCAGTCTTACAGCACTCTACCCATTTTTCCTGCTTGGTCATTTGCCTTCTGGGCTTTCCCAGTCTCCTCTTTGGTTCACTGGGCTGCAGAGCATGGGAAGCCTGGAAGTCAGTAAACTCTGAAGCTCTGAGGCAGTCCAAGGAATTTAAGCCGTTTGTAGAGTGAGTGAGATGGGAACACTTCTCTGTACAAACACCCAACTCCTCAATCTGTCCCAAAGGGCAGCTTGCACACACACAGCCAACCTTACCAGATGCTTGTTTCCATGGAAGGAAAATCCAGACCTGCAGCCAAGAGACACACCTGATCTAGAAGATTAGAAAACCAGGGCTGAGGGATACTCTTATATATGTAGAATATAAATGGGCCTCAAAAAAAAAAATTCTTCAAAAGATGAAAATCTAAAGTTTTCTTGATTTTCACACTGACTAGTCCCTCTCACATTTACCTTTCACTTCCACTCTGTGGGAAATCTTGAAATGTAACTTGGACACATTTTTTACATGTTTTTCCTTCCAAAATTTCAATTTCTAGTGAGCTCTGCTTATCAGCCCATGATTACAATATTGATAAGCAAAGCTCATTTAAACAGTATTAATGCCACACTACATGATCATATACCAGTGTCCCTAAAAAAGAAGTTGAAATGAAGAGCTTTGCAGGCATAAAACTCCATTTGCAGTGACCAGGAAAGCAGATCTCAATTCAGTTTGGAAAGTGTTTTGTGCATTTTATGTAATCCCAAATTGTAGCATTCTGTGTACCTTCTTTTCAGCTCAGAGATTGGTAAAAAACCGCTACGTGTTTGGAACAGAATATTGATGTCATTTTCCAGGTGACAAGTTTAATAGTCAATATATTTGATTCAAGAACTGACAGTTACAGTTTAGAGCTGGACAGATTTGATTTAATAAGAAATATATCCAGTGCAATAGGCAATTTGGTTAATGCAGGAAGGAATCTGGTCTGCGACTGATCCCTTCCCCTTAGGAAAAGGTAAACGAACTTAAGCCAGCAGCGCCTGTGTTTCAACATCCAGAACCATTTTCTCTCTATGTTCCACTTCAGCATATGAGATAGACATTTTCCAATTAATAAACATCTCATACTGCTCATTTGACTTCTTTGATGTGTCAAGTATCTCCAGCATTTCTGAATCCAGAGCAGAGTCCTCCAGCACCTCACAAGTGAGTGGTAGAGTGACGAACCCACCCAATGCAGACGCCTTGTAATTCATGCAGGAAAAGCACAGGACCACAGTCAGAAAGGCAGGAGTGAGCTCTTAAATCCTGCACATCTAAAAATAAGGAAGCAAAATGGGAGGCAGGGCTTTTTGGATATGAAAGGAATGACAAAGAAAAGGAAAATGGATGTTCAGGGCAGATTTTCTTCCTCCTGAAGGAAAAAAACCCAGAATTCATGGAAGGGAGGGGACAGAACTACTTTAAGTTTGATCTCAAGTCATCTTAGGCCCTACATGCAATATATGTGGGGCTGCAGAAAGGACAACCTGGAGTTATACTGGGGAGTGGGAAAATAATTTTGGTATCCTCAGCTTAAGTAGGTACATTTGTTGTAGCTGCCTTTTGCTGAAGCCACATTGGTCATTTCTGGTGCGAAATACTTCCTCCCAAAATGCCTGAGTTGCATTCCTTAGACCACTATGGCTATGCCACCAGTGTACCATTTACACCTTGCTTTTTGAAGCTCTAACCGATTTGTCAAATGTTGTGTCTTCTTTCCTTACCCTGTGTGAGATATCTATCAGACACCTTTGAAGTCCATTTTACCAAGTGAAATTATAAGCCTAACAGACTTGGTGTTTCTTCACAGTCTCTGCTCTCATGTACACGAGTATCACTCTGGAGTAATTCCACTGATTTCAGTGTGCATGGACATCCCCTGCCCTGGGCAAGGCCAAATCAGTAGCTGATGCAAATCAGATGAACTGAGCTGAAGTCAGATGGACATGAACCTACGCCAGCAGACCACACAGACCGCAGTTTCCGTGTCAGTGGAAGGGGAGTATAAAGACATGTGGAGGAGCAGTGCAGGGCCCCTGGCTGCAGTGAAGGGCTGCCACGGGATGACCCACACAACAGCCATGGTGGGGTGGTCAGACAAGGACCCATGACAGATGTACGAGTAGCGGTCCCCACTCCAGGGTGGAGGAGATAGCAGAGCAGGCTCTATTCCCTGAATGTCTGCAAAACGACAGAGAGCTGGTTGGTATCAAATAAAACAGGGAAGAAAATTAGTGTCGCTTTTACTCACTGTCCTCAAAACAATCAACAAGTAAGGAACTTCTGTTTCTTTTTTTCTTCCTTCTTTCCAGTGGAAAATCAGTGGTTTCTGAAAAGAGTGGACATTTTCATTTTTCTGGATAAAATAAACACTTTTTTTTTTTTTTTTTTAATCAAAACCATTTGTTTTCCTAGTTGCTTTTCTTCTCAGCCCTCTTCCCCCCTCCTTCTCCTTCAGGAAGTGTCACCACATCTTCTGAGAAGCATAAGAAGGGAATGTTTACTTTTTAAGTGCAAGTATAGAAAAGATGACTATATATTTATATATTTTCCTTCTCTTCTTCTGGTGAGGAAATGCAACATGACCTTAAAATACCCAAGTACAACCAGTGGTGACAAACCCTGCAGAGGAGAGCCCAGCAGTGAGCAGTATCTGAAAGCAAGAGGCTCATGGGGTCCCATATAAACTAACTTTCCACAGGGAAGATGGAGGAGAGAGTGTCTATCTCGCATGAAGGGAGCAAAGGGGTAGCAGGTCAGAATCGAGTCCTGCTGTGACAGGTTCTAGAAAAGGTGACAACTTTGCAGCATGAGCAAAGGCTGCCTTTGGCTGACATGACAAGTGTCACTACTGAATGAATGTGGACTGATTCAGTTCCCTGTGTGCCCCAGCTCTCTGCCTCGATGTGTAATTTATGCAGGATGTAAAAGCCAGCCTCTTGCCATTAGCGATGCCCTGGCTTACGCACACATGATCTGATTAACTTCAATGAACCTGCAGAGGGTAAGGGGTTAACCTCTTCATTTGGAATTTGGTTCCACTGCTGATGCACTAGTAAGAATTGAGTCCACTGACACTTGCTCTCTCTCCAAATCATATTAGTCGTCCAGGCTCCACAGGGAGAAAGGAAGGGGGGGGGAGAAAAACCCCCACAGCCTGGTTAGACAGTGCTTACAATCTAGTTAGAACAGTTTAAAGTCTTACCACTCCCTCAGCTGTGAGGCAATACTTGGATTTACTCAACTGCAGAGGCTCATCTGCTATGTCCTCACGATAGACCCCAGCCCTGCAATTAACTGTGTACTGGCTGACTGCTCTCCCTCCTGGAAACCTGTGACCCACCAGAACACGCCGGGGGCTTAGCAGCTCCTCTGTGATCCATCGAACGCTGGATCAGGGCTCTCACCAGGGAGCCAGGCAGCTACAAGCCCAGACACAGACAGGTCACTGAGCTATTCAACAAGAAGGGTTTCATCACTATGCTTTAAACGCAGTCCCCTTTAAAAACATAAGCACACTTTTTAATTAAGCCTTTGGTGTCTATTTTCAACACCAGATATCTTAGTGCCGCTGTCCTTTCTTTTTTTAATCTAGTTTGATTGGAAGTGTATTTGGCCATATCGTATATATTACAAAAGGCATTTTTTTCTCATTGCTTCAAATTATTTTTCCGATCATGTTCTATATACTGTGCACAGGAGTGAATTATAAGGAGTTAGGCAACGTACTTGGTGTTAATTAGATAGGGGACATAGAAGGTAATTTTTCCATGACTCCAGGGAAACCTTTATGTTATGCTTATAAAGCAAATGCAAACGGCCATGCAATACAAAGTGCTTCTTAAAAATCAAGTTACACACTGAAATAAAATACTAAGAGCAAAATTAGTTTCTCCAATTTAATTCAGTAAAACTTTAATAACATCTGACTGCTCTCTGCAAAAGTCATTAAAAAAATTATAAGGAATTCACAAATGACTGATAATGTAGAAACACGAAGGCTGGGATTCTGTTTCTAACAAAGATCCTGATGCAGCAGAGCACTGGAGCCCACACCTAATTCTGCGCTCCGGGAATGTGCTCACGGGCCAAAGTTAACAGCCAAAGTCACAAAGAGGCTGATCTGGCATGGGAGGACGTGGGAGCTTTGATCTAGATGGAAAGGTTCAGGGAACTTTCAAAATCTGAACTGAGCCTTATGCACACATCAGTAATTGCATGTGCTAGTCAGGTAAACACTTCTGAAAAATAGGACAAGCTTGAGCAGGAGAAAGACAGGCGCAGTGAATTAGGCGAGCCAGTGGGTCTCTTTAATCTCTGACGCTGCGATAACCAGTGGAGGATGGTGGAAGTTTCATTGCATACAGAGAAAAACACAAATGGAAATTTTCCTAAATGTCATTCAATAACTACAGACAATAGATCGTTCGTATGAAAACTGAACTGTTAGTAGCAGGAAGATCAGAGGAAACAGAGCTGCCACTCACGCCTTTGCTATGGTGGCTCAGAAGAGCAGAGTGGTATGAAAAAAATACTTTGTGAAAAAGTGTCTTTTCCAATAGGGATTTGCAGAGTATAACTCAAGCGGTATATTTTTTTCTGTTAAGTGAAGGGCATAATGCACAACCGATCATATAGGGAAATTCTCTTTTCCACTAAAGATTTTTCCACCATCTTTGTGATAATTAACTCTCTTTCACTAGAATGCTGTGTACCTCCTTGCCAGGATGAAACTGTGTATGCCTTATATCCTACTCTTAATAATGTTTTTAAGGTCATGAATCTTATCAATTAATATTTCAGAGTGATTCACACCATTTCTAATATGCAGGAGAAGCAGAATCTTGCAGATAAAAATATTTTCTGAACAGATTCAAAATAATTGCTTTTTTAAATTGCTGATGGGGGTTCTGCCACTCAAGCAGTTAAGCCTGAAAATGTGCTTAAGAGATTAAACAAGGAAAACTGAGCTGGTCTGGTATCTGGCCCCTTTCCATGTGTCGAAGAGTTGTCACTACTCCAAATGCAACGCAATGACTTAGGATTTGCCTTGATTCATCCTTCACACAAGACGTACAAGATGCAGAAGTTCCCTTGTTCAACCAGGCTTTGCACAGCTTTCTCATACAGACACCAAGGCACTGAGGGATTCAGCCAAAGAAAATATGTGTGCCAGGGAGCGATATGGTACTTGGAATCGGAAAACTCATGCCAGCGGATCCAAACAGGCAGCATGCAGTTTCTGCAGTATTCTCAGCGAGGTTTGCAGGAGCATAGCTGCAGCGCCGGCAGGGCCAGAGCTGTGTTCAGCCAAGCAGGAGGGGACCTTTCCTGTCCTTCCTACATGGGAAATTTCCCAAATTTTCCAAAAACGTAATTTCTAGACACAATGGTACTTTTTGAGGGACTGTGCCCTGTGCTGAAGGCTGAAATATAGGGCTTGTTTTCTACACAAATAAATAGTTTTGGATCCACCACCGAACTGTAATTTAATGTATGCATGTGTGTCTATGTACCTGCACACCCTCCTCTATTGTTTAATATTGTATATTTGTACAGTTGTATATATGTTTTTATACATTTGTTTATAAAAATAAACAGTGAGGAAGTATTTGCAGTTTCTCTGTCTGCAAAACAAAAAGCAGATGGAAAATTTCTCCTTTTTTTAATATAAATACAGTTGAATCACTGCATATTTTACACTCTCTTCTTCTAAAAGGAAAGCTCAGTGCTCAGTTTCCCCATGTACTTGTGCAGCCAAACTTTTAGGTAATTAGAGGTTTTGGCTGCTCCCATGTCAGGTGCCTAAAGACATGTCAAAGCTGTTTGATTTCCATACACTGTATCTACTATCTTATTCCCTTTATAGCATTTTTTTGGCACTGCAGTATTAAGATACCTGAAGTCACTAGTCAGTCTTTGGCACCTGGTTAAAGGCCCTGATTTCACAAACTTGAAACTCTCAAGTCACCAGGGAATCTGCATAGCACTGAAGAAGAGCTGATCACTTAAACTTTTCTTTTTTTCACTGTTACTCTCAAAATCCAGTCTGTTTTTTAGGCTGACATTTCCAAGGATGTCTTCCAGAGCTCTGTCTTGTCTCCAGGGGATGTCTGTACTACCTGCTAATGGAAGAGTCAAGGGAGAAGGGAGCAAGCAAGTTAATTTAGTTTAAGCCATACCACAAGCCTGTTCATCCCACTGAAAAGCTGAGGGCATGTAGGTGAAAAGTTGTAGGTGAAAGCTGAGGGACCTGCAGGACAAGGAAGTTCACATGGGCAGGCCCTGGTAGGTCAAGAAGGAAGGCAAGGAAGACATGGTCAAGAGGCTCCAGAGACTGAAAGCCTAACAATAATTAACTCACAGGCTCTCCTTGGAGGCTCACAACTTTATATTCACAAGACTGTCCTACTTTCCGCTCTCAGATGATTTTTGCTTTGCAGCGCAACTTCATTACCCGCCTTTCACCAAGGGGACTCCATGCCTCCCAGGTGCTGATTTCAGGAGGCAGCCGTTCTCCTTGCTTTTACACAAGCTAGAGAGGTGGCACTTAATCCTTTTTTTCAGGTAACTTTGTCCATTGAAAAACCAAAAAATCAAACATTTCTGAGGAAAACGCCAGCTTAGAAGAAATTACGTACCATGCAAAGGGGAAAGGTGAACAAGACAACTAGAGGGACAATCTAATGGCTGTGCTAAGAGCAGAGGGTTTGTTCTTCTGAAATTAAGCCTTGAATTTTATTCTCCATTAATAACGCAAAATTTGACTGATAAATAAAACATGATTAGTGGTGTGGAATAGAGATAATAACACAAGAATAAACAGTAATAACTATGCCTTGCTCTTACAAAGCTGGCCTTCTAAATGCTTTGCAAAAGGAGGAATGCTACCTGTGATAATGGTAATGTGCTGAGTTTTGTGAATAGATATTTTTATTTCTGATCTTGCTGTATCCAATAGCATCCTGAAAATGTACAGGGCACATGTTGTTCCCTTGAACATCAGACAAAAGAAAGTAAGAAAATAGATCATAAAGATGACACTGTAATAACAAAATGTACATGCCTCAGTCCTTGAGAGAATTCAACACAAGCTGGTCTGTTATACTGGATAAATCTGAGTTTTTAGGAAAATACACATGGTAACAAAAATGTCAACTTTTATCTTATAAATATTGGATAATACTTGAAACAGATCATCTCTGCCTGGATAGCAAATTTGTTCTAATAACACCATTCATCAAAGAAAGATCATATTACCTTTTGTCCCAGACTTGTGTACTGCACTGAATAAAATCCAAACCCCACTAATTCTAGTATCGTTATCAATTATTTTAAATTAGGTCAGAGAGATTCAAAAAGCCTTATGAAATTCCATTTAAAAAGAAGACAATCCAGCAAATGTTTCAATAAAGTAATGGATTATCTTACCACAAGTGAATGTTACGGAAGATACCATGCTGTTCTCCTCAGTTCACATTGTTTTGCTGTCATATGGCATCCAAAACATCCTGGATACAAACTGAGACTCAGGAGTACCTTGGAGCAATCAAAATCATGGGAAACCTTGATTAGAAAAGAAGCGAGTGCAAATTATTGGCTTGTATAGTGCTTGTATAGTGCTCCCCTGTTGCTTGTCTCCAGTCCTGTCTTTGGCCTGGTCTCCTGGATGAACTTTGGATCCATATTGTAGTCTTGTGTCCAGCTCTGGCTCTGGCTCTGGATCCATTTTCTCTTGTCTGTACTGCTTGTGTGGACCTTGGATCTGGTTCACTTCTGGCTTGGTCTAGGAACGTTGGTGGACCCATCGAGCTCTGCCCACCATGTTCATACCCTGCAGGACTGCATCCCATTGCTGCCCAGCCTGGGGTCACCCTTGTCTCCCAGCTTGTCCTCCCTTAGGGAACAGCTGTCTCTTGCTGCCCCCGGACAATGAACTGTTTTGTCACTTCAGCGTAGCCAGTCCCATCCTTTCAGCATCTCTAGGAACATGTTACTAGAATTATCCCTATCTTTTCCACCACTCCCATTCTTCAGCCTACACTGGCTTCCATGACAGTTACATGCTTGAAGATCCTTTTGGTGTGCTGGGACATGCTTTTCATGTTCCTAACAAGAATATTGGATCTAGAGTGAAGGACAGAAAATCAACGATTTCCCTTCAGAGATTTTTCTCCCTTTTCAGAATCCCATGTGTAGTATTCTGCTGCTGAGTCTTGACAGAGGAATAACTCTTCAGAAAATTTAGGTTTGTCCCTTCTTCACATCCTCTAAAAAAGGAAACACTAAATTTGGAAGACAGTTAATTAAAAATCAAAGGGGAATTCCACTTGATTGGATGGGGCTGGCTGGCTGAGAGTATCCAAGGTGAAGTGTCCCCCATAAGAGCTAAAGCCTTTCCTATACAACAGCCTTATCCCTTAAGTAGAGCAGTTCACAAATTACTTCTGAGAACTCATAGACCCTGGTTCAACAAGCCTTTGCACAAAGAGGAGACTGAAGCCTTTGGTACCCCAAGATGATCAGCAATGATCGTCACTGAGCACCCAGTGTACCAGGCTTCCCTGATACTCCTGTGGCAATAGCATCTGTCTCAAGTACAGGTAAAAAAGCACAGGCAAGAAGCACCTGGTTTTTTTGCCTTTCAGTGGAGCACAGCACAAAGCAGGTTCCCTAGCACCAACACAAGCAAAGCTCACACAAGGAAGCTAGCATGGTTAAGTACAATATTAGAATGCTGTAATAAAGTCAGAAAATGCTGCAGCTTCTTTTCTCTTGCTCTGTTTGAGAGTCAAATAGAGGTGTTGCTGTCACCAGTCACTTAAGACATGGTGAACTGGTTCAATAGCAACTGCAAAGAGAGACCCCCCCAAGTATACTCTTCCCCCATCACTGTCACAGCCTTGTGCTAACTCCAGTGCCCATCAGATCCCCTCATGAGCTGATTTAACTCACTAAAATGGAAGAACACAGTCAGAAAGAAGCTCTAGTTCACAGAAGAGCTACATGAGCTCCCACACTGGCACTGGCAGCATTGCCTAGCTTGGAGAAACTAGGATGAAGAGAAAGAGGGACAGAAATGCATAGAGTCACTCCTCTCACCACATCTTTTGTCATCAGTTGTATGGCCCATGGGCCATACACAACTGCTGGGCAGTGAGGCCAGCATATACTGTTGGAAATGTTCTGTGTCATTAAAGTATTCATAAAGCCCCAGCAAAAGGTGGGTGCGTAAATCAGGCTATTGGTGCACTTTCCTTGTGAAGTGGAAAAAAAGCTAGTCTGAGCCAAAATCCATAGAAATCCAAGATTTCCTCTGGCTATTACCCCTGGCTTGTATTGGAAAGGTTTAAATCCTTCCTGAGTGCGGAAGAGGGGAGAGTGAGCTGAAATGGGGTCCAGCTGAGGACACTTGGCTTCCAGCATAAGGCCTCCATTTCCCCAGTGGAAATCCTCTCTGAATCTCTTCTGCTCAGCTCTGTTTACCTTGCTGTCCTCTCCACAGGGCTTCCACCCACACAGGGCAGGAGGAAAAAGAAAATGGGAGAGATTCTGCCAAAAACTGCAAAGTTGCGAAGCCCAGAGAAGTTGTTAGTTTGAAGAAAACAGCATCTCTCGGAAGCAAATTGCAGCCTTGCAGTGTTTGCATGGGCAACTTGGAAAGGTGTGAAGGGCAGCAAACCAGCAGAAGGCATTAGCTCTGTTTGAACAAGTTTTAGATACCAGTTTGAATGCATTTTTAATTATAGACTCTGTGTTTTCACTGCTGATTTCTCCCTCTCTCAGAGAGGCTGACAGTGTTTTGATAACCTTTCTTCCATGAGCCTGCTGAGCCACCTAAGTGACACATCAAGATGAGATCAAAGGTCTGAGATTTGGGTGCTCTCTGCACTGTGCTGAGCTCCATGGCCTGCCTGGCTTTCCCGCCCCTCACCTCTGCTCTAGTGGCTTGCCTTCCCTTCGATTGCTCTGCCCTATTTGTCTCCGGTTAGGGTCCCAGTTTGGAAATCTCTTCTTGCCTGTTAAAGCATTTATGTATGGGTCCCACAGCACTCAGATCTACCAACGCAATTGCTGCTTTCACAGCTATCTTCTGTCTTGACAGTCAGTGGCTTTCCCCTCCAAAAATCTTTATCTCTGAGTTGAAAAGGAAAATCTGTCCATAAAAAGGCAAGCAGCTCAGCTCAACTCCCATCTCTGCTGGAGTTGAAGGGAAATTTGCCAATGACTTAAACAACACCAAGAGATAACACTCTTCCTTTATCTGTGCATTAATAGTCTTTTGCTGCCAATCTCCCCAGCAAGATAGTCTTGTCAGTTGCCACACAGTGCACAAAGACACTATTACTTATGCCTCTAACACAAGATACACCCATCAGAGCTTTTCCATTGCCTTGGATGGACTTACTGTGCGCTAATATACGTGTAATTTGAATATCTGTTTTGGTTTCACACAAAGACAATAGGATTTTGTATGGAGGAAAAAAAAGGAACTGTAGGAAACAAATATCCTTGTACTAGATAGCATAACCAAGGATCACCTCCATCCCAAGCTAAGGTGTGCAGCCTGGTACATGGGCTGTATTGCAGAGGATAACTGTTCTGCCTCAGACCACACAACCAGACACGGGGTTGAGGAACCCAACTCCAACCTCCCACACAGCTATCATTGCACTGAGAGAGGACAAACTCCCGGGGTGGCAGCCTGGGAAAAGGAAACAAGGGGAAATGAGGACAAAATGGCATACAGAACACTTTGGCCACTCCATATTTCAATCATCATCACTTATGCTGTACACAAGGAGGTGGTTACATGAAGGATGAGATGATCAACATATTACTATCTGCATGGCCAAATCTGAAATCTTAGTCCAAGACAAATTCCAGGTAATACTCCCTGACTGAAAAGCTGTTTTCAATACTTTTCTTCATTATTAGTGCAGAGAATCAGTGATCCAATCTACAAATATATGTATTTGAAAAAAGTAAACAGATGGGATACAGACATTTCAGGCTTAAAAGACAAGCAAAATCTTCAGAAAATACACGTCTATTTCAGAAATAACACTAGAATTAAGTAACACAGTAATTATTTATTGGTTTTACTGCTGACTGTATATAACACTTCAAAAACTGTGGGAACAGCAATAACCTACCTTACCACTTGATATATTGATTTATATTTCAATATATAGTGATGTTAGACATTGGAAATCTATAAATACACACACATACATACCGGCACCAGGTGGATCTATATGTGCTGTTTATCTCAAATCCTTTCAAGATATAAAAAAAGAGGAGTGCCCGTCAAGATCATGGAGCAGATCATCCTGGAAGCTATGCTAACATGCATGGACAATAAGGAGGTGATTGGTGACAGCCAACATGGCTTCACTAAGGGCAAATTGTGCCTCTACTCTGCTCTGGTGAGACTCCCCTGCAGTACTGTCTTCAGCTCTGGGGCCCCCAACACAAGAAGGACATGGACCTGTTGGAGCAAGTCCAGAGGAGGGGCACAAAGATGATCAGAGGGCTTGAGCACCTCTCTTATGAAGACAGGCTGAGAGAGTTGGGGTTGTTCAGCCTGGAGGAGAGAAGGCTCTGGGGAGACCTTAGAGCAGCCTTCCAGTATCTAAAGGGGCCTACAAGAAAGCTGAGGAGGAACTTTTTACAAGGGCATGGAGTGATAGAACAAAAGGCAATGGCTTTAAACTGGAAGAGGGTAGATTTAGATTAGCTATTAGGAAGAAATTCTTCATGGTGAGGGTGGTGAGGCAGTGGAAGAGGTTGCCCAGAGAAGCTGTGGCTGGCCCATCCCCGGAAGTGCCCAAGGCCAGGTTGGATGGGGCTTTGAGCAACCTGGATGGGGCTTTGAGCAACCTGGTCTGGTGGAAGGTGTCCCTGCCCACGGCAGGCGAGTTGGAACTAGATGGTCTTTAAGGTCCCTTCCAACCAAACCATTCTATGATTCTATGAATATCAGAGTCACTTGTTACAGAGGATTTCCACATCACATTTACCCCTGGGTCAGAGTAAAATCCCATGTTTGCAGTGCTTTGCCATGCAGCCAGCAGACCAGCACTATCTCTGCCTTCGCACAATCTCATGCTAACTCGGTTCAGAACATCATTCCCAAAGCCATCGCGAAAGCTTAGGACCTTCCTTTTGATACAGTATCAGTTTGGACTCAGGGAAATATGATTTGCCAAAAGAGTTATGCCAGCACCAACCCCCCAGTCTGCATGTATACCCACACTTATATGTGGCAGATGGAGGTGTTACCACTTACTACTAAAGTGCTTTACACTACCTACACGCAGTAAGACCCTGCTCTCAGCTGCTACAGATTTTGCTAAATGTTAACTAAAGGACCAAAAATTCCCATGTGGATGTTCTCTTTCATCTGAATTTTGCTATCTTCATCTCAGAGGGGAAGCAGGAAAAACTATGTTTTTTCACTCATATTTAAAAATCCCAAGGAAATCCTTGCTTGGAAGCTTGTATTTGGAGACAGGAACTTGGCAGCGGTGGCTAGAGGGCAGGAGTTTAACCAAGGACATGCTTCCCACACCCGCACTAGATTGAAAAACCCTGCCCATATTTAGCCAAGTTTATGCTTGAAAGATAACTACTTCCAGAGGCTCACACTCAGCCTTTGGAGTCTTCTGTCCTTGCAGGAGCCAAACCAACCCCTGTATCTGTAGCATGGGTCTATACCTGAGCTGAAAGCAAGGACATTGCCTCCCCTATACTCTCAGCTGTACTTTTATGAGTAAATTAAACAGCACTGAGGTCTATAGCACAGTATATAGTGTTTAATTATTAGCATGCTCCCTGGCACAGTTTTGGCTTGTCCTAGGGAGTACTCTCAGAGACTGTGTCTGGGCAGGGTTCAAAGAATAGCACTTGCCAAGGGCTGTTCCCAATAGACAGAAAGGATAAAGCCATCCTGTTATGGGAGGAAGAGAGTTTAGCTGTATGGATGTGCGCCAGGCTATGCCACTTGCTCTTAGTGCCAGAGAATGGGCTCTGGTGCAGTTTAATTAGAATGAAGACATACAATCATCAAGTCCTTCTCTGTCAGGCATTGGCACTGAGGAAGGAGAAAAAATCAAACAGAGGAGAAGAAAGAGCTGAAGCTACTGGAGGGGAAGGGATGGCAGCGGGAGCGGGTAATCTTAGAGTTTGAGTCTGGGGTAAGAAAAAATGAGTGTGATCTGGGGCAAGGGAGAGGGTAGGAATGGGTAGGAAGAAATGAAGAGGTCAGGAAGGAGGATTTGGATGTTGATGGGAATTGCAATAGTTTTAGAAAGAGTTTAGTAAATAGAACAAAATGAGGTTGCTTTTCAAAAAAGAAGAATGAGATGACAGGTAAAAAAATAAGATGAGGAATAGATGAGATGGTAGAAACTGGAAAAGGTTATCTCAGGAGAATGGGGCAAAAAAATCATTCAGGCCTTTGGGCAAGCAGAGACTACAAAGCCCTTTGAGACAACAAGAATTTCTGTCCTCCAGCGTGCATGGCCCACCTGGTACCTAGGAAAGACCTCAGGCTTTATCAGGAGTTTTCGTGTGTTGCTTAAACATTTCTGTATCTTTATCTTTGGTTTTCACCTGTGTCACATCTCATTCTTACAGGAGCAATTTAATCTTCCCATCTCAGGAACCTCATGGTCAGACAGAAAAAATGTCAGAAACAGTTAAGGTAACCCATCCTGTGTGTATCCCTGAGAGAAAATGTGGAGCAGCAATTTCCATCAATAACTCCCTGCTGAGATTTGGAAAGGCTCCATGTTCCCTTAAAGGTATCCTTGAAGAATCATTTTAATTAACCATTTAACTGCTGTACATTGCCTGAGGCTTTCGGTAGCTAACATTGCAGTCACTTTAACATCAGCTTGTTACTAGTCATACAAGCAGTCTAGGCAGGATGCATTTGCAGTCTTTGATTCCTGCTAAGAGAAGTACGAA
This sequence comes from Cariama cristata, assembly GCF_000690535.1. Taxonomy (NCBI): domain Eukaryota; kingdom Metazoa; phylum Chordata; class Aves; order Cariamiformes; family Cariamidae; genus Cariama; species Cariama cristata. Next base: position 28,262 of record NW_009634106.1, read on the forward strand.
CCATACAGGGCTAAAAAGTCCATACTGGGAACCATGTGACCCACCCAAAAATTGAGATACAAGGACAGACCTCAGACCTCCTTCTCACTGCTACTGCAACATAAATATTTCTTTTTTTTTCTTTGTTTTTTTTTTTTCCTTTTTTTTTCCCTTTATAACTGAATGTCATGGTTTAACCCAGCAGGTAGCTAAACACCACACAGTGGCTTGCTCACTCTCCCCCGCAGTGGGATAGGGGAGAGAATTGGGGGAAAAAAAATGTACAATTTCTGGGTTGAGATAAAGACAGTTTAATAGGACAGAAATAGAAGGGAAAATAATGATAACAATAATAGCTAAAATAATGATAAAATAATTATAATATACAAAACAAGTGATGCACAATGCAATTGCTCACCACCTGCCGACCGATGCCCAGCCTGCTCCCAAGGAGCAGCCCTGGTCAGTTTTCCACACAGTTTATACACTGAGCATGACGTCATATGGTATGGAATATCCCTTTAGTCAGTTTTGGTCAACTGTCCTGGTTGTGTCTCTTCACAGCTTCTTGGGACCCCCAGCCTACTTACTGATGGGGTGGTGTAAGAAGCTGAAAAGTCCTTGAATTAGTGTCAACACTGCTTAGCAACAACTAAAACATCAGTGTGTTATCGACATTATTCTCATTCTAAATCCAAAACATAACACTATACCAGCTACTAGGAAGAGAATTAACTCTATCCCAGCCGAAAAGAGGACACTTAATATTTTACTGACCCTGTAAAAAAAAAAAAAAAAAGTCCTCTTACCATGATCACTAAGGAACAAAAAAGCAGAAAGCTCCCACTGCTATTGTGCTTGGAATATAATAGTCAAGGTTAGCACATAATAGCTAAACAATATGCATTTGAAAGCCGTCAAGAGAATAGTGCTTTGTTCTAATGAAAAGGATTGAAATGTTTTCTACTGTCTGCCTTGACACTTCATGTTACAGTACTTGGAATTACTTCAGTCAGGGAAGCTGTCACATCACTCACAAAGTGCCTATAGAGCAGCAACACCACAGCGGCAGCACCAAGCCGGCACCGTGCACCCACAAAGAGGGGATCATTTTTATCCTCCTTCCTTGCCAGAACCACACTTGCTTGGAGACCACCAGAGGAAAGCGGTTTTCTGGTAGGTTGAGTTAGGTTTTTTTCTTTTTTTGATTGCTCCTTTGGCACTGTACCAGCACGTCCTGTGGGCCAAGACACAGCGCTCAGCAATTTACGCAGGCGAAGCTCTGGGGTGAGCGTTTGCGGAGTGGGTGCTCATGCACAGCCCTGTCCATTTTGAGCCTGCCTGCATGGATTTTGTCAGTCCCATTTATTTCAAGATATAAACCAAAGGGTGGAAATTCTGGTCCTGATTGTATCAGGCATGTGGAGGACAAGCAATTCCAGCTACAGGCTACACCTGAGTTATTATCAGGCAGGTGTCTTAAGATGGGACTAAATAAGGAACTTTCATAACTGAGGCAAGCCCAGTTTTGTAGAGGGAGGAGGTGTGTGAAGCAGCTGGATGAGATGCTGTCAGTTTTTTGAAATACGTAAGCGTAGAGTCAGGAAGCAATTACTCTTTCAGGTGTAAACCAGTTCCAGAAGGACATTCTGGGTTGTGGAAACAGCTCTGAGCAAAAACCCACTTGGTTTGGAGGGTAATTAATGAGATCAGTAATTAAAGGAGCACTGAAGTCATTCCTCCTGCCCTCCTCCCCCACCAGTAAAGGACAGCCACAGCCATTCTCGTAAGATTAATTCATCACAGTAATGGCATAAAATTGTGTAATGGAAAAGCATAAAGGCAAAGTTCTGTGAACCAAAAAGGAAAAAAAAAAAAGAGGGCAATGACAAAACAAACAAACAAACAAACAAACAAAAAACCATACACCTGTTAATTAGTTCTTCTGGAGGGACACTCAGTTTCAGTTTTGCTAGCGTTTCATTAATGCACAGGTAGAGTTGCAGCCTGGCACTTAGCATCACCAAGGAACCTGAAGTGCGTCCTTCTTATCACTAAAAAATTCCCAGTTCCTTGTGACATTGGTAATCATGGTCCCTCTTCAGTCACCTGCCACCAGCACAGACAGCTGCTCCCCATTCATGGACTGAAGATCAGGCCCAGAACAGACTCAGGCACAGAAGCAGGAGGGAGGCAGAACTTAGTTAATTAAGCTCAGAGTTGCAGTCCTCAAAATACCCTTCCTGAAGCTGCCTCTCCTTGGATGTAACCAACACAGCCTTTGCCTCTTCTCAGGTAGCTGAAACAGTCACCCACACACATCAGGAGAGGTTTTGAGTGGTGCTCAATGTACTTTCAGGTGAAGCCCCTGGATCCCAATCAGGTAGGGCAGCCCTGGGCACACAGAAGTGCTACTCCAGGTATTTAGACAGATATTGAACCCATACACTCTCAGGGTTAGGCAGCAGCTGATTCACATTAGAGTTCTGGCCTGCAGGACCTCATTTTACCTCTGTCCTCCTTTGGGTACCCAAATCCTCATCTGGAATGAGCCTCAGCCTAAACACCCACTTTCCAGCAGCAAAGCATCTGTCCTATTTTTATTTCTACCTGGGAACCATCCACCCTCTCTCCCTATCTAGCCTGGAACTAATCAGCCCCACATGTCTTTGCTATGCAGTAGTAATTACCCTCAACCTCAAGGCAGGGTTTTCGTGTCTGAGCCAAGTATAAGTCAACAGAAAAATCTTTGCATCTACCAACAACAGACCTGTTCACTACTGGCTAGCAGGCAATTGCTCCAGGGAAATCCTGGTAGCCAAAAGAGAAACACAGTTACACAGTCATTAAATGGTTCCATTAAATGGTTCCTTACTCTGTTCCTGCTTGACTCTTTCATGTGCTTCCATCCAACCCACTGGATATCCCCCACCCATGTGAATGCTATTTCCAGTACCTCCCTGTGTTGACTTTAGGTGTTTTCCTACCAAACAACCCAGCACTGATATCCTGAAAAGTTGACAGGGAGGTCTGTCAAGGGGCAATGACTTAACTTCCTTCTCCTAAATGGAGCAACTTTCAGGACCAAGCAGCCTGTGATAACCGGGGAAAAAATTAATCCAGCATGTGCCCTGTTTCAAGCAGCTCTTAGAAATGCAAAGAGTTAAGAGCCAAGCTCTCCTTCGCTCACCCAAGAAAATAAAACCTCACACCTCAGCTCAAGGAAAGAATAAAATATTTTACTCTTTTTTGATGCAGAGGATAAAGCTGGTGTTGATAACAAAACTGTGTTCATGGTAGTATTCTAAATGATGTTTCTTTAATTTAGAAGAATTAAGATTGTTAATTAAGGGGTAATATTCATAGTGCCAGAGTATATCAGGCAAAAAATGGTTTTTGCAGGTACTTAAAAACTGAGTCTTTCTGATAACCACACAAGTGTATTGCTAGCATATATTCCAATTCAATGAATATCATTTCTGTTTTTAACTAGGTAAGACACTATGATGAAGGAAGGGACAATCTTTAAAAAATATCACAAAGTACATTGCTCTTCATCCTTCACCAGAAGAAGGCTTGTCCTGTGGCAAATGCCAAAATATTCCAATTTCTTTTCATTCAAAACCAGAACAAGGAGTTAATTTGCAAATGTTTCTGAGAACAGGAATTCTGGAACATTTAAACTCAGGAATCTCAAAATATTTTGCTATCAAAAATAACTATTAAACTAGCTACCAAATACAGTAACAATATCAAACAACAATGAAAATTGTGAAAAAGCCTTTCTGACATGAGGAAAGTACTATCAAAAAAGTAAACAGATTTTTTTTTAATGTTGTCACTTTTTTTAAGTTGTCAGAGTTCACAGGCAACAGCTAGATTTTGAATATGTTGCCGTTTTATTGACCACATAGTATTTCAGAGGGCACTGATCACCAGGTCAGAGGCTCTGGGTTCAGTTCCCACCTCTGTTCTTCTATGGACTGCTTATATCAACTCAGTCAAATCATTTAGCAACTCTAAGCCTTGCTTTTGATCTCAGTAGTCAGAGCAACATTTATTTTCTCCTGTCCTTTCCTTGTTTGGTTAGCTTGCAAGCTCTTTGAAGAAAGACCTGCCTTTTCCTCATTTAAATAGCACCTCCCAAGAGGGCAAAGAGGAATAGCTTCATCTTGCTTGTACGTACAAATAATGAATGACATTCTCCAGAATGTGCTTGCAGTCACCTTCAGTTCTTTGTTGATGCAATCTTGCGCTGTGGAAGTAACTTCCTCCTTTGTGAAGCTGGGCACCTCACTGCCCCAACCCAATCTTTTCCCTGCTTCAATGAAGCAGTTTTGACAAATGGGATCTCACTAGCAGAACTATCAGTAGCAAAATGAAAAATAATGAGGCTAGGAAGCAGCAAGAAGCACAGGAACTACAGTCAGAATGGAAGCACAGTGCTGCACAGCAAGGGCAGAGGGAACTCACAGCCCTTTGGGGTATTATCCTTAAGTTGCCAGCATTGCTGGGTAGCCATTAAGCAAGATGAGCAAGGGCCTACAGCTTGTTCATAGGGATGGCCAGATGCACAGACAGTGCTCCTGCTTTTAAATATCCAGGACAGCAAATGTGAAAGTGGGAGACTACTTCATCACACCTTCTTCCAGGCCAAATAAAACCAACTGAAATCCATAATAACACTCCTGTTGACTTTGGATCAAGCATGTGGGAGAGTGATGTGGCTCTCACCAAGGCAGCTGACAGCTATAACTACTAGGGGCTTCAAATGAGTTGCACCTCAGTGGCTCAGTTTTCAAACTTAGTTCCTTGCGTTAACAGAAAGATTAGTTAAACGTAGCTTCTTAGGGGCAGGGGAGTAGCAAGAAAGAAAGATCTCCACTGAGCCTTAGAGTCATGGCAGGACAACAGAGAAAGTCATGAGCTGGCCTTCACCAGCTCTCCCTCCAAAAAGTATCATCTTTTCAGAGAGGAAATGCCATAGCTCAAGCAGAAGAAGTCATCACCATTTATCTCCCCAAAACAGGAAAATCACTGTTTAAGCAGAGATCCAAGTCTCAGGGGCAGGGTTGGATGGGGAAAATATATTACAAAGTCAAGGGCAGTGGGATGCAGGATGCTCCTTCCCATGAACCATGGGCTTGTCTGAAGATCCTGGGCCTTCCCGAATTTTACCTTCACAAACCAAACCAGCCATCTCCCAGAACAGCCTCCAGAGCCAGAGTAGACTGAGATGACATCCAAATCCACAGCATGTTGAAGGACTCACAGGTATCCCCCAGGACACTCATCTGGTCAAGGCCAAAAATAGTCATTGTGGCAGGAGCTTGCTTCACTGTGACTGACCAAAGGGGAATTTTCCGTCTCAAGTGATGGCCAAGTGTTGCAGTGAGACATTTTCTGACCATAGCTTAAAGGAAGCAGAGACACTAAGTGCAAGTGAGTGTCTGGTATTCAGACCAGGGCCAAATGTTACTCAAAATTGAGCTAAAGATCTAAACTCCTTCAAAAACTTTGCGACCTGTCCAGTTCCAGGAAAAAAATACCCTGAAGTATTTGACAATGCAGGCATCAGGCCTAGGCAACAGCTAAAACACTCATCCAGATCTTTCCAAGACTCGGAGAAGTTTACATCTGCTATTGGCCAACCACTTGGCACCTGCTCTCATGGTTTAATGATCTGGATGCTGCCATAAACCATTCCACACCATTTATGAAGCAACATAGCACTGCATATTTGGGAAATAAAAGGGTAAGGAACTGGAGTCCTCCCACCCAAAATCACTGATTACCCAACCATCGACCCACACAACAACTCTCATAGCAAGCAGCTCCTTTCTCCCAGTTATCAGTGAACCATCCTTTTCACCAGACAGCCCAGTAGTTACTATGAGATAACTCAAAAAGAGTAATCTTGCTTGTCAATGGAAATTGGCTCAGAAAAAAATCTTCCCACTTCATGAAGTGCTGCCAGCAAACGTCATTAGGCTGTTAAACTGCTGGAAGAGCAAAGGAAGTGTCATGTGGGGTCAGTCAAAGGCCCATCATGGTTCGTACCCTGGTTTGGGCAGTGAGCAGGAGAGGAAGTAAGAAGGAGCCATGCAGAGGGTGAGCATCCCCAGGCACATGCTCCCAGCCTCGGCAGTGTTTGGTTCATTCCCAAGAGGCAAGTTGCATCCAGACCATCAGGTTTAATAATTGCCAGTGGGACAATCAAAAATAATTTTAACTTTAAAGTGTAACAAATTGCCCAACAGTTACGGAGTCCAACCGCACCTCCTTTTAACGTTAAACCAGTGTAAATTCATACACTTTAACAGAGGTGCTTTTGTGTTGGGTTTTGTTTAAGCTGGTGTGGCTTAATTCACCAACCCCTCAATCAACAGCCCTTGAAAATTGTCCCTCCCTCCCAACCCCCTTCACCCTTTCATAGGCTGCATTGGAGATTTTCTAACATGGCTTTCCTGAAAGCTGTCCATCAAACTTGTCCTGTTCCTTTTCTCTATTCAGCTCAACTTTGCTTTACTGTGGATATGTACACACTAACTTTAAAAGCCTAGATGAGGGCTCGAAAGAATAATGTAGAGGTAAAGGAAGACAAAAAAAGTGTTGTGTTGCGAGGTTTTTTTGATCATTCAAATGCTCATGAATTGTCAGAAAACTGGACAGGTAATACCTTTTCTAAACAGAGTCTTTAATTTGGAAAAAATTCTAAAAGCTCAGCATTTCACGCCTCCACTGAGATATGCCTCTGGCTACCCTTTTATTTTTCATGCCATGTTTTCTGAAACGTTACATTCAAGAGAATATATTGCCTTCAAATCATGTACACATGCATGTTTATTAAGTCATTACCATAGCCTTAAGTCCATAAAATCACTGTGGACTGCAATATCACATGTGCATCGAGCAATTAGATGAATAAATTAACCCTGAAAAAATTCTGCTTGGGGTGGAAGGGAACAAGCTGTACTGTGAAAGTTGAAATAACACTCCAGAATAGAGAAATAATTTTGTATTTAAAAGACTGCTACCTGGCTAGTGCTCAGAAAAAAAAAAAATAAAAAATAATAATAAAAAAAATCACCTAATCATGCTGATGACTACCAATAGCTTTAAAATTCTGAAGTAAAAGGAAGAAAAAAATAGTAGAAAACAAGGACCTGGCAGAGCATACAGTTCCAAAGTGCATTACTCCGTCAGTGTCATTTTCTATGCAGTAGTCTTCTTTCAATTATTTCTTCCCCTCTCTTCCTCTCTGCAAAGAAAATTGGCAGAAAAAGTTGCCTGCAGGATCAGAGAGGGGTATTTTCATCAACCTACAACTAGATTAAAAATCCTTTATCTGAAATGCAGCAGAGGACTGGCCTAAATTAAATCCCATCTCCCTTTGCTTCTAGGCTGTGAAGGAGTATCACACAAAGGGTATTTTGCTTAATTTATATTATTTTTAAATTTCTGTTGGTTTTAGTTTACACTTGCACAAGTTATCCACGCAAAAAGAACAAGAGAGGAGCAGAGAGCTACATAGTACATGTCCAAAAGGGGATGCCAGATGAGGGATGTTAGCTGAAACGTTTGGTTGGTCCATCACCTGAGGACACAGAAGTAGGTCAAGCCCAATGCTCTGAAGGGCAACCTCTAGTCAGTGCATCACTAGCCCGGACATCGGCTTTCTATTCTTGCTGTAGTGCCCTCTTTATCTCCACAGAGACTATTCACATGGCAGAGCATTTGCAGAACCTGGGCTTGCATGAAATTTTAATGGTATTAATAATCACTGTTTGCAGTGTTGCACTGCAGTGTGACTACCAGAGAGCCTTTCACTAACTGGGTCACCAGAAATGCCCTCTGTCACCATGCCCATCGTATTGCTGACATAATCACCAGGTGTTAACCATACCCATACACATGCACTCGCTCAATTATGCCCATTTGATGCAAGCCTCTTTTATCTGCACAGCCCTAAAGCCCAGGCATGTTGATGTTGCAACACAGATACAGTTGGATAAAAATGGGGAAGAGGACAGGAAACAAAGTTGGGAAACAGAGGCAGGAAAAAACAGGACCTAGGAAGGCAGCATCACAGTCTAACTTGTTCCTTTCCTGTGAGCAAACCACTTGGCTTACACAGGAAGGGTTATAAACATTTGGGTCTCTTCCCTTTCAACCTTGTAAAGGACAACACCACCAAAAATTAGGTTGGATGAAGAATCAGCAGACATTCTGTCCAGGATATTTTTGGGTAGTTGTTCCAATTTCTGCACTGCTGGCTTCTCTGGCTCCATCTCATGTCAGAGTGTACAGGAGCAAACAGCTATTAACTTGGCTCAGCAGTGATTGCTGTGCACAGAGGCCTGGGCAGAGATTTTTCATTTCATTTTCATACATCATTTACAGCTTGCTGCAGCCATTCCAGAAAGTCAGCACCAATCTCCTTAAGTTAACATGGAACAAACAAGAAAGGAGATAGAATTCTTCTGTTGTTATTTAAAAGTCTTGTCATGTCTAGGCACATTTGGTGCTATCACTGATTTCATTTTCAATATACTTCACTGATATAACGAAGTCATTTCCTTGAGAATACACGGGGGAGGCCTGGACAGCATTAATGTAGAAAAAAACAAACATAACCAATTTGCTTGTAACAAACCTATTTTCTGTATTGCCCTTTGCTTGTTGTTGGGTATTTTTTCCTCACATTTTATATTAATATGATGGGCCGGATTCTGATTTTCAGCAAGGAAGGAGCTCCCCCAAGGAGCAAACATAATTTCTCCAGATTTATAAGTGTAACACAGATGAAGATAAGGCCCTGAAGCTTGTCTCAAAATAGCTTATACAGCTCCTCCTGTTTATCCCTCAATGGGGACTGCTAAAAAAATATGTGAAAAGTGCTCCAGGAATGTCCAAGAGTCCTTCTGCACCCAAGTTCAGATGATCATTATGTCTGTGTCCTTTGATAATTTATCATCTCTGCTTCTGTTACACACTCTATGAAGTATAGAAGTATAGAAGTATAACAATAATTCCTTTGCAGCCTCCAATGGCTATAAGGAGGATTAATTAGTTAAGGTTTGCACAGTACAGGAGCCAGGCTCTGTGCTGATTTATGCTTGATGCATGTCAGCTGGGGTGGATTAAGGTGGGAGCCAACACAGATTTGAACCTCTTGCAAAGAACCACCAGGTCCAATGCTACTAATTTGCCCTTTGTTTATTTTTTTTTCTCTATTTAGGATGGCTTCACAGAGCTGACAAGGCCTCATACCTATGTAGGGAGCTCTGCATCTCTGCAGATGGGTGTGGGGAACCAACCTGGGAGGGGTCTTTAGGGAACATCTGAGGTTGTAGAGATGAAGGCACGATAAGCAACTCTTCAGAACAAGGAATGGTAGCACAGACCTCTGACTCCATGAACAACGGGATAAGCAGACTTTGCTTTAAAATGAAGTCAGGCAGTGGAGAAACAGTTATTTGAAGAATCTGTTTCCTTGGTTCTTCTAGAGCTCTGCCTCACACAGGTGCAAGCAGTACATTTAGTTACTTTAGTGACATTGGTGAAGAAGCGATGGCGTATACCCTTAGAGTGAAGCAAAATAAGCAAAAATAAGTCTAATTTGACTTTTCACTTTGAAAAGTCTTCTAGGCAGTGATTGCATTTCACTGCATAAGAGCATATGGCATGGTTACTTGATCTTCTTACCAAGGACGGCATTAATGACTTTCCCCTAACCCGATAGTATACACTGTTGAACGGTTAAAAGGATGTTCCAGTAAACAAAATGCTCAAAAGCCAGAGTCCGTACTGTTATCCTTCTCCCCTTTAGCCTTTGAATCCGGGCCAGGAACATCTCATGTGTCATATGAAAGGATTGCCATAGCGAGAGCACAGTGACAGTCGCACTGATACCAGCTGCAGCAGTGAGCACTGGTGTGCAGAGCAGACCTGCTGCTGAGCTTGATTTAGTGCCTGCCTATTGCGGGAATCATAAGAAAAGGCAAGAATACAGTACTACTCCCCCATGCAAACACAATCTCTGTGTAATTTTTCCAGGAGGTATATCCCATAGTTTTCCCACAATAGTCCAAGAATGATATTTGAATGAGCTTTTGGTTGAAACAGGCCAGACTAATTCCTCTGACTGAACAGGGAGCCTTGATGCCTAATTCAGCCATCTATGTTAGATGCCCACAACCAGAGAGAGTAAATAGCCCTTGTCAAATAATCGTTCTGCTGAAATCAGCCTGACTTACAGTACCCAATAATACTCCTGATCAACAAAGATAAAAGTGTTAGGTCCAAAAATCCTGTCAGTTACTAAACTTCAGAATGTATAAAGCAATGACACATCAAAGAAAAGAGGGGAATAGAAGGAAAAAAACCTTTGTATTTAAGACTACCACAGCTTACATAGCACCTTTTGTCAGGACCAGCTCTCAGGATATCTGCTTATGGGGGAATCTTGCAAGGGAGAAGGGGAGGGAGGATTCTTTGCCTGGTTGAAGTTAATAGCTAACTGAATTCAATGGAGTTAAATTCCTCTCTCCCTGTGTGCTTAGTGGAATACCACATTTGTTCAGTGCCTTGTACTTCGTCCTGCTGCCCTCTGCTACATGAAGTATTACTGCATTCCCAGATACAATTTTCGCATGTTGTTGCCTCAGTCATGGGCCCATAAAAACGTTTCAATGAATAGAATTGTTAATTGCAGGAACAGGGAAATAGATCCGCCATCAATGTTAATATTCTTTGATGAGTAGCTGTCTAGAAATCACTTCAAAGTAAAGGAGAGACATTGAAGTAATTTCCATTGAGAACAGTGCTTGATAGACAGACACATGAGCAGGTAAATAGAACCCTAAGTTAGCAGGATGGCACATACATATTTATATATAAATGCATGCTGATGCAAAAGGGCTCTTTCAACCGATATAGAGAGATGCAAAATATTTTGGTGAGTCACTCGATTAACCAGGCCCAGAAGCCACTAAATGAGACAGGAACCAGTAGGCTACATGAAGACAGCAAGTTCCTGGTGACCCTCTCACAGAAAGAAATGGAGGGAATATTTCCTGAGATTGTAAGTACAAATGAAAGGACTAAATAGCTCTGACAAAGACTCAGAACAAGGGTGAGACAGCCCCAGAAAGGTATTTTGAAATGCTGAAGAGGACATGAAGAATTCAAGTCCTAGCTTTGAAGAGACGCTGAAACAATCAGTCATAGACTGGCGTACAGTGAAGGTGAACAAGATTTAAAGGTTTTGAAAAAGAATGTGTTAATAAAAAATAGGAACTCTGGGTGGTGAAGGAGTAGGAAGGAATTTAAAAGTATTTATTGCAAGTATCTGTGAATTAAAAAAATTATCAACTTTTGATGAGCTTTAATTTAAGATGCTCCAAAAGGAGACTTATGTAGGCGCAATGATCAAAGATTTTTATGGACAAAAACTCTAAAACCAAATCCTCAGGAAGAAAGAAGCTTGGAAAATATCCAAAGGGGATTATCTCATGAGAGACATAGTAGGAACACTGCTTCTTTATATTCCTCTTCATATTAAACTTGTAGTAAACTGGTGTTTTTCAAAGCAACCACAAAAAATCAATCATCAGAATGATGTGCATATGACCAGTCTGGAAGCGTCCAAGTGGGAGTTCACCAGTATGATCCGTTTTTAAAAAAGGATCATTCATAGCAGCATTACAGTAGCGTCTAGGGGCCAAGTTACGATCTCTTTGTTCTAGGCTCTGAACAAACAGTGCAGAGAGTTTGCCCAAGGAGCTAATGACCTTAACAGACAAGACAAAATGTTGGAGAAGGAAACAACCCAGGAAAGACAGACTACCCTCCCCACATACGCCAAGACAGATCTATGTCTTTCTTTGTATAAGCTAGGGCCAACTACCAAACATGGGGTAGAGGATCCCAGTCCTTTGAACACACACCCACTGCTCTGGCAATTCCAAAGTACTTATGTCAACTGCATACTGCTGGTTACCTTCGGTTTGGGGGGTCATAAGTCAAAACTTAGACCTCCTAGGAAGCCGCAGCTTTAAAAACTTGTGCTTTTTACTGTAAGGAGGCTGAATGCACCATATGTGAAAGATTAAAGGAATATGAGGCAGCTGTTAGAGGTTTGAATGTTATGAACTCAGCTTTGGCAGCATCTTCTGCGAACAGAGAGGTAGACAGAACATGATAAACATTGATAGCAGAGTCCAGTGGTATCAGTGGACTCACAGGATTTCTGCCATCTAAGAACAGTGTGGCACAGCTATGCCATACAGGAGGCCATTAACTTGGTCATATTTATTAGCCAATCACATTTTCTTAATTGTTTGCCCTCACCTACCTTTATTCCTTAGACGACCCCAAGCAGAAGTCCATGTTTCCCTGGCATTTCATTCTGTGATGTGCTGCCTACCAGAGCATGGAGAGAGCACTGAGACCATTTCCAACCAAAAAGGTGCCTGGAAATTAAGCAGAAATGGCAAGCACATACCATGCAAAATGAAGTGTTACCCAGGCCTGTACAAATATCCAAAGAGAGGAAAATCAAATATAAATTGCTATTAATTTTTCTCTGTTATCCCTGCGCATGAACTGGGAATAATTTTGGAGGCATTATAATCTGCAGTACGCTGAAGGCCTTTGCTCATCACTGGACGTAACATTATAGAAGCAGCCCTATGGACTAGAAGTCCATCTTGCCCCAAACAGTGGCCAAAGGTAGAAGTCCAGGGTGGAATACAAGAGAGAAAGCCTGCAGTGACATTCCCTCAGAATAGACACCTTACCTACATAAGCTTTCTGAGTCAGAGGTGCTGGCAGTAGTCTTCACTAGATTTTTTCCTTCCATTGATCTGTCTAGTGCTGATGTGTTTGTGTGTTTGTTTTGAACCCTATAAACAGGCACATCAACCTGTGGCAAGAAGTTTCACATAAACCCATACCATGTGAAGAAACATTTCCTTCTGCCTCTTTTGAACCAACCATCGCCAGTTCCTCCTCACATCCCCTTATATTCCCTTATGTGGGGGAGGACAGTGACCAATACTTCCGTATTTACTACTTTTATGACATCCCATTCGTCAGTACAGATGCCTTCAATTATTTAATCTCCAGCTTGAAGACTGTTATTCCAGTCAGTTGCTCCTCAGATGGAAGCTCTTCCATATCACATTCTTGCTGCCCATGTCTGAACCTTTTCCTTGTATGCTGTATCCTTTATGAGATGGGATGAACGAGAAATGCACACAGCATTAAAAAATTACAGTGACGTAAAAATGCTCCCTGTTGTGTTCTCTGTTCCTCTTTAGATCTCTTAGCATTTGATTTGCTTCTTTATCAATATAACAGATGATGCACCATGTCATTAAGGAATGAAATTTGAGGGAAATAAATACAGTTTCACAGAGACAGAAGCTACAACTGGCAGCATGGCCCAGACAGTCTTAGAAGTAATTGCCAACAAATTAATTCACCAAAGAGTGCTGAACCACTGATGCTATTTTAGGCTTCATTTTGGTAAATAGCAAGCACATTACAGAAGAAGCGATCAAAGAAAATAACCTTTGACTGAGCGATCACAAGTTGATTCAGTTTAAATTAAATGGCAGAGTAAACAAAAATAGGTCTGTAATTAAGGTTCTACATTTCAAATGGGCAAAATTTGAGAAATTAAGGGAACTAATTAGTGAACTCAGCTGGACTAAAGAACCGAAAGGCATGAATGTGGGAAAGGCCTGAAATTCCTTTCAGCCAAAAGTATAGAAAATACCTCCAGCACATGTCCCAAGCCAGGGAAAAGCAAAGTCTGTAAAAATTTCTCTAAATGTAAATGAATGGGTAAACTACCTCAACAAAGAAAAACAGAAATCAACCAAGGGCCAACAAAGAACGGAAAAAAGACAACTCAGCAAAGAGAACAGTGTTTTAGAGGTCAAGAAGCTTGAGACTAAAATGAGAAATGCCGAAACTCAAGCAGGGTGAGACCTTGCAAAGGATACAGAAGTAAATAGAAATGGGCTTTTCAGCCCTATGAACAAAATAAACAGCAGGGAAAGGAGTGGAGCAGATAGGCAAGAACTTAAGAGACTTGAAGGTGCCAGCCCCAAAATTAGATAGATAATTTACACTGATCTTTCAGCAAAGATAATAGTGTGATAAAGAATGGTAGGATGGCTGACAATAAAAAAAGGATCGCAAGGACTACATCTGAGAGAGAAGCTAAGCTCAAAAAGCCTAAGGCCTTCAAAAGCATCTCCATCTTCTTGGGGCTGCAGCTACCAATGTGAGCCAGCACACTAAAATGGAGAGTTGATAGGTGGGAGAGTCCAGAGAAAGAGAAGAGAAAAGGAAAGGGTGTTGGACGTGACATGATTGAGGTGAGCTAAGACAGGAGGTTCAGATGAACTTATGTCTGAAGTGCTGTTGAATTTTTGCCAGCCACCTGCCCCGGGAACTCCAGAGGCAGTGAAGACCCCAGTGGGACGATGGGCATTTTCACTCCCAATACTTATGCTTTCCTCCTCTGAGAACTGGTCGTCTGTTCCAACAGCTATCTTCTCTTCATTCCTTGATATAGGAGAGCTGCAAATTTGAAAAATCTTCAAAATACTCTTGAGAGGCAGCAGGAGTGGGCTAATCAGAGTGTTCTCCTGTATAAATATTGGCTATAGGTTAATCTCCAGAAAGGTTTGGAATAAATGAGATGACCTTTTTGTTTGGGAGAGCTTAAAATATGAGTCACCCCACAGGGAAAATTCAACAGAAAAGTCTTTGGGCAATTTCTCACTGCTGAATGTTTATGCTAATACCATTCTAAATTAAAGTAAAATTAAGTAAATTTTGTTATGCACAGGGAGGGTGCATCAGGTGGGGTGTCTAGTCTACCAGAGCCACTAAGTGAGAAAGTAACTCACTTAAAGAATTATTTAGTTATCAGCTGGGAAACACCTCACTTTCATTTGGCAGAGCATGCATGGCTTACAAGACATTAATCAGGTATCCATTGGAGAAGAAAATAGTGATACTTCTACAATAGACTGTAATTTCAAGGGTGGTTAATACGTGAATAAATAAAACACCTATCAATATGAGTAGGTGCATTTTTTGTATCTGTAGAACTCTATTAAAAGCCACACAGTCCTTTCATCATGTTGAATTCATGCTAAAATATCTTCCTGACCCCGGCTACACTCTGTAGCCTTCCACATTGCACCATAATCTTCAAATAGCCTCCCAGTGAACAGCTTTCTTGGCTTTCCTTGCTATACTCAGGACCTGCATGTGCAACATCTGTCCTACCAAATAACCCCATCACGGAGTCCAAGCCCTGCTCAGCATCTGCTCTAGAAGATCTGCTGAAATCATCAGCAGCTGAAAGTCCAAAGTCCTTTGAAAATTCTGGTCTCAGTCACATTGCAGAGCATCAGCCATAGGGTTGCCATATTTCCATCCCAGGTTTTCAGGAAGCATCAGACATGCTACGCCTACGTTTCACAGATGGTCTGTGCTTGGAAACACATGGCATTTATTGTGCATATACAGACCATCTGTCCAGTGTACAGACCAAAGGCCCGTGGCTCCTGGAAAGGGTGGACACACCACACGTGCTGTATAGCTTATCTGGGCACATGCAGAAAATGTATCTGAAATTTTCACTCTGCCTGAGCAGTTAGAGCCGCTGAAATGCTGGAGAGGCGTAATGAATCACTTAACTTAAAATTCTGTAGGGGAAGAAAGTGTATATCCACAGTGTACAACTGCCCAAAACATGCACTTTCACAGGATAAGAAGGATCTTTCCAAAGCTGCCTGCTCTGTTGTGACCAGAGAAACAGTTAAAAGTATCCCACTGGAAGGGAACCAGGACATCTCCAGCCCTCAAGAAAGGGCCTGGACCCTCTAATGAAATAGTCAGCAGAAGAGATCTCAGTCTCAACAGCCAGAAAGGCTGAGAGGTTTGTGATAAACCAATTTCATGGGAACAACTAGGCAGCTCCAGAGAAGTGCCTTGAGATTTCAGGAACACAATCCTGTTCCTTTCCAGCCATAGTCACTCCCATGAAAGACAACTGGTGTGGCTGTCACACATGTCCCAGGGTTGATCTCTGCATAAAGGGATAGAGAAGATCTGACAGAGTTTCCCCTATGGTCAGGTTCCCCGGTCACGTCTTCCCACAGCTCTCACAAGCATGTTGCAAAACTCATGCTGGGTGAGGAATATCTGGTCAGAGCATGGTGTCCTCAGACTGGTCAGCCTCACAAAAGCTGTTGAAGCTCAGAAGAAGGCACAGCTTCTCTGGAGTCACCCTAAGTCAGTGCAATCCAACCTTTTGGGAGGGTGGCAGATCCCTAAAAAAATTTCTAGCAGTGATGTTGTCATTTATACAGAAATGTGAGTCTTTTCTTCCTTTTCGTCTAGGTAATCTCAAATGCATGAATACCACACAGAGCTGAAAGGCATTGCTGGACCTATTGTCAAGGCAAAAAGTTGCACAGAATCTGCTCTGACACTGGGGAGATGCACACACCTCCCAAGAGTTGCATGTACACATGCAAATTGCTGCTCCAGATGGGAAGCAGGACACCCACATGTTATTATAGTATATCCCCAAATAGAAAGGAAGTTATATAGAGATGATCAGTCTGATACCAGGATATTTCGGGCAGTCCTGCCCTGAGTTTCTTCTCTACATCATCTGATCACATATCACCTCAGCTGTAGCTTGGTGGGTGGAGAGGAAGAGTGATGATAGCATATGTCTTCTCCAAAGGTTACACCTGCCAGACGGAAAGGCCTCCTGAAGATGCAGTAGCAGTTCGAGGTTACTCAGCTGCTCACCACCTCTCACTTTCTCTGCTCCACATAAAGGGCAGCCGAGCAATTACTGAAGGAAAGGAACGAGCAGCCTACACCTGCACACGTGAGGATCCTGCTACAGGAGCGTAAATCCTGAGACAATGGCATTAAAATGCAGCCTGAAAAAGAGCTTTTACAAAGCTTGTTTTATTAGCGCTATTTAATCACAGAAAGGTGCCTGGGTGCTGACCAGACTGGGATACCTGTGTGTTGGCCCCGCTAGCTAAATCACGCCTTGGACCTGCAGTCAGAGACACCCCCATGATCCTGGTTTGTCCAGGAGGAGACAGCCACACACACCTTCAGGGGATACCCCGTCACCTTCCTCAGACACCCTGCTCAGCATGTCCCCTTTGGGGCAGACAGGAGGTGGAAAGCAGCCCTGGACGGAGGATGCTGGAGTGAGGAGTCTTGTTGTGAAGTGTATGACAGGGCAGAGCGGCGGCCATCTTGGGAGAAGGCACCGAGGGAAGGGTGTCATGCCTCAGTGGCTGTGCTCACTCACACTGGCACAGCAAGGCGTCTCTGGACAGTTGGTGTAAGTCAGAAAAGCCAGTAGATCTTGTGAACTCATAAAGGAAAAAGGAGTCAGCTCAACCCAACCAGGAGCTCTGCAGTAAGGCATCACAGCGCAGCCCGTGGTCTCAGCCAGCGTCATCCTGAGGAGGTGGAAAGGGACGGTGGCGGCATCGCCTGCCTGCCGGCTGGGAGGGTGAGAAAAGCCACAAAGGTGAGACTGAGACAGGGAAAATTACTCAAGGGCTTGAAGCATCAGACAAATGGGAAGCATAAATAACAACGAACACCCAGATGCTCAGAGCTGGGCAGCCATAGGAGATAGCCAGATTAGAAAAGCCAAATAAACGTGTGTGGGACTGGATATGAGATCAGAGAAGCAGGGTCAGGCAAGTTCAAAAACAAGCTCTGAAAGTCCTTAGCATACTATTGAGCTTGATCGGGAGGAAAGGAAGCCTTTGAAAGTGGTGAAGGGACAGGGTGATATAATACCATAGCCTGCGTGCAGAGAATTTCGTGGCTTTGGCATAATGAAAATCTCAGTGCACTATTCTTCTCTCAGTTAGCCTCGTTTAAATCATGAATAATGACATGGCAAACTACAACAGGTTAAAGCCAGCGGGAGGGAGAGAAGAATCACATCCCTTTTGTTTAGAGAGAGACCCACAGAAGAAAAAAAAATGCAATAGAAGATTTACAGCAGTCAAGAGGAAAACGATTGCGGATTGATGAATAGGGGTTACACCAGCAGAGCTATGACAGGGTAAGGTCTGGAGGAGGAAGCAGAGGAGACTGCAGGTGTGGAAAGGAGAAGGCTAAGCAAAAATTAGGGGCAAGCAAAATCCAGTGTAGTTTCAGAGAAACATTTTGTCATGTGTCCCAAATCACAAAACTTCCTTTTCTAACTAGAAATGTGAACCCAGAACTGGTTGTGCTAGCACACATGGGTTCATATTAGTCTCTTCAGAGGACTTAGGAAGGGTGGCCAGTGCTTCCACCACCTCCTTTTCTAGTGGCTGAACTGCATTGAAAGGATAGCTAAAAAGATATGCAGAACTACCCATTACTTTGCCATGAAATCGGTTGTTCTGGTCATCACATGACAGTAATGCACCTGTGGATGGCACAGGGCAGGCTGAGTAGGAGAGGTGTGGGGACCCTATCAATGGCTTTGAAATGTTGTGCCCACACAAGAAAAGAATTATAAATTGAGAGCCTATGCTTTGAATGCAACTTGCTCCCAAGTCACCAGCTAGACACCGACCCTATTTTGCAACCACACGATTACCAGAGAGCTCCAAACACTCCAGTGCCCATGACTGTGTGCGTTAAACCAAAGGTAGGCTGCAACTCAGTTTATCAAGCAAAGCAAGGTCTCTAGAGATGTCATTTTAAAAGGAGTTTGCAGGGCAAGAGGTTACATGAACTGTCTTTTAAGATAGCTAACAATTGCTTTATTTGTCACAAGGAAAAGAAAAAACGAGTTTGGGACCCCATAAAAGAATAGTTTGGGGTCATAATTTTGTATTCACAATCCTCTGATGAAAACTAGAATTTCTAATGAAGAATGAATATAAAAAACCCTTGGGGATTGTAAGTGAATCTCAGTACTTTAAACTGGCCCTGGTACGTAGTCTTGCTGTGTGTCATACATAAAAAATCCTTGGGGACTGTAAGTGAATCTCAGTACTTTAAACTGACCCTGGTACGTAGTCTTGCTGTGTGTCATATAATGCATACGTATACATCCTGCTACCAGCATTCTATCAAACTGAAATGACAAACACTGCCTAGCACTGCTGTTTCTGCAAGAGAGGCAGGTTTCTGTTTATTTCTCATTTGGGAAAAAATGACATTGATATCAAGCAAGAGATTAGCACGTGTTCCTGGATAGGAAGAATAGCAGTGGTGGAAAATATCCCCTATTCCCAAGTGATAGAGATGACTATATCTAATTAAAAAATAATCTTTTATTGTCTGCCAACTCAATCTAAGTTTCAATACACAAACCAGCAATTACAGGAAGTAGATAATCAGTTATGCATTTAAAAGACTTTCTGCTGAATTACGTGTCCTTTAATTACATGTACATTTTTAAAACAAAAATCAGATTTCTTGGAAGTGAAGGAGAAGGAGTAGCCAGACTAGGAATGGATTTACTATATCCACAGCCAACAGAAACAATTTGGAGTAACAAAAGCTAATCATCCTATTTTAAATCATGTGTCACAAATACCTCTAAGAACTAACTTTCATTGCCCCAAAAGCACCTTATGTATTCATGTTATCCTTCCAGTTTTTGAAGCATGAGCATCACTGAATTTTAAGCACCAAAAACAGATGCTGAAAGCTTTAAAGGTGTTTCTGGCATGTGTGTGTATGTAACAGAGGTATTAGTTGAATACACATTTTTCTGTCATATACACATGCATAATACACACTTGTCGCAAAGATTTCTGTGCAATGGTGTGCCTTTTTTAAAGTACATTAAGGATGCCAAACCTACAGGTAGTAAAACACAGGGGGTGAATGTCAGGCTTAAAATATTCAAGGATGTAAGCTGATGCAGGCATCCCTCTTATCATAAGCAAGGCTCAGGTGTGAATGTCACTTTGGCAACACACTTTTCTGCCATCATCACCACTCCAGTTCTCATTAAAGCTTACTCTAGTGTTCATCACAAGGGACAGTGGACTGTGTGCTGGCTCTCAGACACACCAGGCCTCCAGAGTATAAAGGGGCAAGGAGAAAAAAGTGTTGCAGGGCTTACAAATTGGACAATTTGCTGATTACCTGTTGCTGGTACCTGTAACTGATATGTGTTGCTATTTCTGTCTTTCAAGATGCACTGCTAAGTATTGCTAGATCCCCCATGTCTTCTCCATGCTGTCTGCTCTATCACACAATTCCCTCCAGAAAATCTTGTGGCACTGTCCTATAAATCAGATCCTTCAACAGTGATAGGTATCGCTACAGCTTCTTACAAACAGATTTTTGCTACAGGCACTGGTTTCTCCTCCATGGCTGGCACTCCATGGATACTGGGTAGCGATAAATTTAGCAGTAACATCTACAGGTTTAAATATCAAATTTGGTCTTCTATTTTTAGAATGCTTGGTGGATTTTTTACATTCTTGGGCTTTTTTAAGGCAAAATATCCCATACATGTGCAAACACTACTGGAATAATCCCCAAGCATGCAGGGGTGGTTCCCTCCAGTCCTAGGTCAGATGGAGTGTCCCTGCTTGCATTAGTTCAACAGCACATTCACAAAGTGAGTTCCCTTTCCACAGTGCTCAGCATTGAACATGTTTCCGGTCTCCAAGACCTGGCAAACTGCAAGGAGTAGGTCTCCTTCAGTGGCCATCTTCTGGCAGCATCCTGGGGCTAGAAAGACAAAGGGGTGACAAGGTCTTGGAGGAGAACTGCTCTGGTACAGGATCTGTGGATCTGACGCTCCCACATCCAGTGGTGCAGAAAGTGGGTGCAGAAGACAGGCTTTAGGCCAGCAACATGCTATTGCTGATTTATGGCTCCAGAAGGAGGAGAGGAATCCGGCTGCTTCATCTCCAAGTTTTCCACCTTTCAGCAATCACACCGACTTAGATGTGAGTAGATGCCAAAAAAATCAAAAAGAGTTCTTCTGAATTGCAGGATAAGGGACTACCAACTTCCATGAAAATGTCATGCTTATAAGCAGATTTATGTTAACCCAGACTGCTGGAGGAAAAATTGTCACCAGCATCCCACTGCAGTCGTGTCTATCCCACTGAAGTGTGAGATATCAGATTGACACCGGCCTACTTATCCTGCCTAATTGGATAAAATTATTGACTTCCTGCAATCTAGTGTTTTACTGTGATTTTGTTTTGCAGAGGAACTTGGATTTGCTGGGTTCTAGCTAGTAGTGCTGCTATGTTTTGGTGCACCTGTTCAGCTGCTAGGTGGCAATGTACTTACCACTCTTTGTACAGCTTCTTATGTGAAGGTGCAGAAATTCAAAGGACCTGTCTGCAAAGGGCTCTATTTTCAGCTGTTCCTGGTACATCTTATTTATACGGGTTCTTTGTTTAATAGGAAGGAGAATTAGTGTTTGGTCTTTATGTACCATTCATTAAAACATTGTGCATTAAAATTATCACCCAGGTGTATTTTAATATACATAAGTCTCATTCTCTGAGGCCAATACCTATCCTTTGATGGACACTCCGCTTCTTAGCATTTCAGAAGATATTGACTATAATACCATTTCCCTTTGAAGTCAGCCTATATATCACATTTATTGCAACACTACAGCCTTGGGGACGAGTGG
>NW_009634107.1:0-32250 GCF_000690535.1 Cariama cristata
ATCTGCTGAAAAGAGAATTGGTCCTGTTTCCGCCAAACCAGCATACTAGGGAAGGGAGGAGAGCAATAGATGGTTTGAGTCGCATTTTAGGGAGAACCTATAGTGCTCCTGCAAACAACGGACGTGCATACATATATATACACAAAAACCCACACAGAGAGAGAAATAACTGAGTATTTCCCGCTGAAGGGCTGAGGGAAGGCTCTCCACCTTGAAGAGCTCGTCCCCGGCTGGCAGCAAGAGCAGGGCCCGGAGGGCTGCCAGGAGCTTGCCCTTTCCCCAGGGGACGGAGGGACAAACGCGGCTGGGTCTCAGCCAGGGAGAAGGCGGATGCTGTGTGCCCCAGGAATGGGTGTCACTGCGGGTTAGGGAGCCGCACGGCTACCCCACGGCAGGGCGGCGAAAGGAGTGGGCCTTTTCTCCAGTGTAAAACGCTGTTTGGATCAAAACGCACTGAGAGAGAGTGGGGTTTTACCTTTTCTGGTAAAACTAGTGGAATGGCTATCTGAAAAGCCATTTCAAGCAGAAAAAAGTGGAAGGGGAGACATTTAAATTCAGCAAACTTCTAAGACAAGAGGTCTAATACATCTTGGAGACATTTACTTACTTTTCCTGACATTTGTTTTCCACCAAACCAAGAAGAATTTATAAAATATTTTAGTCCTGTCTGCATTCATGCCCCAAACCCAACTTTTTACTTTCAACTCCAAGCCAGTTGTTATCACTGATAGAGTCAGGCTGAAATCATTGGAGAAAATCCCGCTGACTTCAATGAAACCAAAATTTACCCACTGACTCCAAAAACAAACAAAAAAACCCACCAAGCTTCCCAGCTGGGACACCACTCTGTATGTCAGAACATATTCAGGAAATTCAGAATATTCAGAAATTCATATTCAGAAATAGTGATTTGTGCCCATCTCCTGCATGCTGACAGCATATAAAAGGAACCAACCTGTTGTGAGCTCCTGTGTTGAGCCTACAAAGGTTACAGAACTGAAACAGCCTGCAGCCACCTTTTTGCCCAAGCTATTGAGTTTTACACTTTTGGCTTCAGCAGTCCCAGGTCTGGCCACTTTTTCAGTCCCCTCCGGGATCCCAAAAATGACCACCGATGCTCTGAGGGTGATGATGCTCCATCCCCTGCAGCTCCCTTGCTGAGAGACAGCGGATACTGCACGTCTGCACGGTCTCGAAGAACAACTGGAACAAGACCATGTGAAACAAATCCATCGGGGGATATTAAATTCAAGGACAGCCCTGTCAGCTCAGGAAGTCCTTGAGATACTAATTGCTGGAGCTGGGAAAGTAGACTGGGGAAGTATCACAGGGTGCTTGCCGCCTTCTGGTGCTTTTATCTAAGCATCTTCTGTTGGCTCTGTCAGAGGCTGAATCTAGGGCTTGCTGGATTTTGGTCTGAGCCATCACAGCCATTCCTATGATCCTACACTGCCCAAATTTTCCTTAGCATTTTCCCAAAGTTTTCTCCTTTTTTTTTTTTTTATTTCACAATAGCAATGAGTTGGGGTTTTTTTCTGACTGCTGATGCTGTTTGGGGAATGCTCTCTCCCTCGAGCATAGTAATCTGCATTAGTTACGCAATATACTGTTAACATGTCTTTTGGCAAGCTTTCATTTCACCCAAATTCATATCAGACTCCTCCAGAACATTCAATGATTTTTCTTTTCTTAGGCAAGAAAACCACCCAAGCCTCCTTTCTGAACAGCTTCTTGATAGACTGGCCTTGACTATTCAAGTGGCTCCTGGACTGACATGAAGCTTAGCTTGCATGAAGTAACGCTGTCCTGGTTTTATTAATTTATTTTCTTTCCTCCCATCAGTAAACGATTAGTTTACAAACCCAGCTCTGCAGGGTTTATTGGAATGATGCAGGAGGGTGGGAATATGGCTGTGGGATGCAAAGGAATTTCCACAACTTTCTCGGCAACTTGGCTGATAAAGCCAGCAATAAAAGCAGGCATGTCATTCTTCAGAGTGAAGGCATTTAAAGGAAGGAAGTATCACATCAGTGCAGAAAGGCAGCCGAGGATACTATTTAGAAGCTATCTATCAAAGCAAATCATTTAATGGTGGGAAAGCAAAGGCACCTCACGCATCAGAAGCAGGAAGGCAGGACAGTTGTTTTATGCACTTGGTATAATCAAAGATAGAAGCGGCTTGGCTGCAACCCGCAAAACAACCCTGCAGTGATTGAACCAAGCAACTTTACTTGCCAGCAGCTCAGTCACGGGAGGCAAATCCATCCCTGTGCAGGAGACACTGCCACAAGCCACGTGTCTATTGGAATTTCCCCCAAAACCCTCTCCCTAAAGGCCCATTTTACAGGAGTTTTGTGGCAGGGTTGGCTCCTGTCATGGGATGTGCATAGGACACATTGTGCAAGGGGGAAAAAAAAAAAAAAGACTCAAACTGAAGCACATGTAGGATTACATGATCAAAGTGCTTGGAGGGGGGGCGGATTTTAGAGTATCAGCTACCAGAAGTAACATCAATATCGTCGACTTACGGAAAACTGGCACGGAGAGAATGAAACCCCAAAGGGACCTGGGAATTCTCTAATGTCTGGGAAATCTGCTGCAGGAAAGTGGAAAGTATTTGTGAAAGAAATTAGAGAAGCTGCAACTGAAATTCCTCTGGTCATGGCTCAAATGGAAGAAAGAAATGCATTGCCAATATTGTGTAAAGCAGCATCGAGAGGGTAGGATGGCAAGATAAAATTTAGAGTCGGATAATTGCAACACCACATAAATGCTGTCAATTAGGAGAAAGCCTTAAAGAAGCTGGGCTAGTGGGCAAGATGAGTGTTTGGGGTGCTCTCAAAGCAAAATTGGAGAAAATATGAGACTTTGGGTGCTGACTGTTATTGGTGTGCCCTCATAGTAAAACGGAGTGCAGGTATTTTTTTATGTGACTCAAAAATGAAGATGGAAGTGAAATGAATGTGAAGCTCTCGCTGATGCCAGGACTTCGCTAAAGTTACTTAAAAGCATGGGCCTTTCAGAAGGAGACCGTGGGTGCCTCTGCTTCCCAGAGCTCAGCTGGGGCCAAATTCATGGGGCTCATTTCTCAAAAAAGAAAACAAACAGCTCTGCCTGAAAACCAACCATCTGGAGCGGGGCTTCAAAACATCAGAGTGGCCAAAATCACTGGGGCTTGTGAAAGTCTTCAGTAAAGGAACGTGGGGAGAATAACAGCACAAAGCAGGACAAAGGCTAGTGAGCATACTAACAAAAACTGGAAGTCCCTATGAGTTCAGCATGCCATCGGCTTATTTTAGGGAGGGAGATAAGTGGAGAAAGGGAAGGTGCAATGAGCTGGACAGTTTTTCCTGCTTACGGTTGTATTTTCTCTTTAGAAAGGGTGGCTGCTGTCTCTGATGGATTCTGGCTCCAAGACACACACAAAGTAGAGGAAATCTATTTTTAGTCTCCATGAGACAAAAGTACCAGTAAAAAAAAAAAAAAAAGACAATTGCTTCCTGTTTAGGGCTGCTGCTGTGAGGAGAGATCCTGCCAAGATGCTGAGGCCGGGGCAGGACCTTGGCGCAGGTTCCAGCTCTTGGGGGCTGCCCCTGGGAGAGTGGGGAGGGTCTGTCTGGACCTGTGCTGTGAGATGGAGTCCTCTGGGGATGCGAGACAAGAAAAGATGGTCTCAGCTCCCAAGAGCCCCCACACTGGGCCAGGAGGTCCATGCCCGGGATTCCCAAGGGAGGACAAGAGACTTGAGCTTCTGCTTCTTTGGGATTCTTGGTGCCTACAGGCTTTAGGCTGAGCTCAACTCTGCTTAGGTTACAAGATTCAAGAGTTTCTAAGTGACATGTGAGTTTAAGGAGACAATGTGCAAAGTGACTTTCACACTAAACCTCAGATTGATTAAAGACTTATCCCTCTGAAAATTCAAATACTTGGTAAAATAGGTCTGATTTACAGCAAGAGAGCAGGTATCATGGCAGTCAGGGTGGCTGACTTAAGGACCGATTCATTTCTTTATCTTCAAAGTGCTTTGGTGCTTCCACCAACAAACTACATGCAAGAAGTTAAATTAGGAACCAATCCATACTCACCAAAATGAAAACCACAGCATTTTCTTCAATTAGCTAGTCGAAAGTACTTCCTTGTTTTAAGAACCCCAGCACTGACATTTTAGGTGACATTTAAAATTTTTCAAAAGCAAGAAAATTATCATTAGAAATCAGGTTAAAATGCAAGTTTTTCTATTTGGGAACAGAACATACTGCAACGCTTTATGGGATAGTTTGTGTTTCTGCTGCTGCACCATTAAAAATACATTATGGATGTCAACAGCTAATTACTCTGACAAGTAGCTTTACTTCCCCTTGTGCTTTTTCCACATCAGACAGATTCAAAAGGAGGAAGACACGACAGTTTTTTCCCTAAAATCACAGACTGAAAGGGTAGGAATGAACCCCCGTGGGTGGATTTACTCTTAGTCGCATACAGGATATTTTCAGCAACTTTCTGGCACACCGTGAAAGAGCAGTGGAAAGAGAAAAACCAAAGGGAAAAAAAAAAATCTTGGTAAACCACGTAACACACAAAGTCATTGTTTAATTTCTACTTAGGGCTTTGATCAGGAAGTGAAAATCTAATCATGTGTTTTCAAAACATCCTAGCAAAACTGGGAATGCATCCTAGCAAAACTGGGAATACCTTCTGCAACAGCTGCCGTGAGTTCAGCTGAGCCCAGCCTAAATGTAACCCACCCGCCGCACAGCACTGGGAAAGGTCTTGCGGATCCCCAAGCACTTCACCTCGTCGATGAAGAGTGAGTTGACTTTGACGGCCACGTAATGCTCCAAGACCGACTTGGCATGAACCAGCATTTGCAGCATGCTGTTGGTGTCTCTCAGCTGCTCCTGAAGGCTCTGGATTGTCTCATCGGTTTCATGGACCCCATCGACAAGGCTGAAAAACAGCAAGAAACCCCTGGTAACAGTCCCATCACGGGGGTGGTTTCTAGCAGGGTGTTGCTGGTGGGCCCCTTGGGCACAGGATTTCCCCCTTCGGTGTGCTCAGAATAACTCAGACCCCCCATTTCTGGCAGATGCATGGGAATGCTGAGGGCAGAGCACCTCCGGACCTCAGCAAGGAGGCATGGTGAAGTTTGCTCTAAGTCTTTGGCAATGCACAGCCACGTCTCCGGGAGCAGCTCGTGGCACCAAGAAGAGGGATGAGCAGCTGTGGTTTCCTGTTCCTGCTTGGTTTTGCAGGTTTGTTGGTTCACCCTCCTGGATTTCCCTGTGCAGGCATCCTCCCCACACCCACGGAAAGGCTAAAAGTGAATGTGAAACAAGTGGAGGATGGAAAAAACAATGGTGTGCGAGAGGCTAAACAGGCTCTGAGGCTGGGTTTAAATGGCCTTAAAAAGGCTTCACATGGAGTCATGCCCAGAGGGCTCCCAGGAGGAGGTGTGAGGTTTGGGGTGTCACGGGGTGGGGGGGTTGGGGGTGTGCTGGGCACTCAGGGCAGCCTGCTTCTCCACAGCCCCTTGGGATGCAATCTCAAAGAGCTTACTATGTCCTTGAAAGGATTTCCAGTGTCCCCAGGGGAGGGGAGGACAGCCCTTACTGCCTCACCATATGGTGCACCCTTCCTGGCAGTTACCCAAAAGGAAGGAGCTGAGTGCTCTCAGTGCAAGCCTGTTGGAGAGTAAAGGGTTTATCCTTCAAAACCGAGCACATCCAACCGCAGGGAAGCAGGCAGAAGAGAAGATGAAGTTTACCCAAGTGGGAAAAATCCAGCCCCCCATGGGGTGGCATCAGGCCGTACCCGGCCATAGTGTACAGCCTCCTTCATGGGTGCAGAGCTCTCCCGGCACCCAAAGGCTGAGATACCTGCTCATTGCTTTTGATTGTATCAGTGCACTTATAGAAGGACTATTTAGAAAAAAGAAACATGATTAATTTTGTCATCTAGTGATGCTCCTCAGTGCTACCACCAGTGACTCCTCAAGGACCCTGCCAGCCCTGCACTCCTGCCTTACCGGAGCTGGGCAGTGTCCCGGCACAGCTCTATGTCTGGTCTCCACGTGCGCTTATCCAGCCGGGTCTGAGCCACTTTTAACGGAGGCTGTATGTGCCTAATGGCTGTTTGGATCTCTTCTATGTTCGCCTTGGTCTGGGAGATTTCCTGCAGTGTCTGGCGTGAAAAAGAAACACATGCATAAATTAAAAAATATATTCTCAAGTGACCACGTAATTTCCCTTTTCTCCTGTCTGTCTGCAGAAAAAACCAAGTTCAATAAGCAGACCCTGGGCTCAGACCACTGTCACTCTGCCACATATCAAGGCACAGATCCAGCAGAGATTTCTCTTCGGGGAAAAGTCTCTCTTTGCTGTTGCTGTCACATCAGAGGAGGTTTTTGGAGCAGTGATGGATCTATTGAATTACCAGCTTCCCAAAATTACTGCTTGCAGGAACTGATCATCCATCAATAGCAACTAACAGAGGGTAAGTTTTTAATGGATTCTTATTTAAGGATGTGGCATTAGCCCGCAGTGCTGCAAGCCCAGTCTCTGCTCAGTTAATCAATACTGTCTCGAGCACTTTTCAGGAAGCTTTCCATGAGACCCACTGCTCCGAGCCAGGTGTCCATCACTGATCCCCACTTCCTCTGCTTGGCAAAGCAATGCAGGAAACCCAGGGATAGCCATGCAGCAAACACAGAGCACTGAGACTGAATGCATGTCCTTGGAGGAGAAGCGAGCCTGCAAAGCCCCCCGGCAGACAGCCCAGCAAAGACTTTCTGCAGGGCAGGCAGCTTTTCTGAAGTAACTACCAGGAGATGCAAGCAGCCTTTGTATTTTCTGCTGGAAATCCCTGTGCTGCCAAGGCTGTCAGCTAGGCTGCACTAGCAAAATACAGTGTCCCTTGAGATGGAAGTTACTGTGCCAACTCATCCTGCCCCAAGAAGAGTCTCCAATACTTTGTGTTTCAAACAGAGAATTATACTATAATCAGCTTCTTGCAGTGACCATTCCTTTTCTTGGACCAGGTCTGTGTGGAGGATTGTGTCACTGGGAAATGTCGGTGTCACACCGAAAGGGAGGGGTTCAGGCTACCTTGGCCAGGTGGATCTGAATCTTGTTCTTGGCATTGGCTGTCTCAGCGATGCAATTGGTGAAGGTGACGTTCACCCTGTTGAACTGACGCCACATCTCGTTGGCCACTGCCACCAGCAGATTTTCAATGTAGGCCCGCAGCTTGGCCGAGGCCACCCGTTCGCTCTGGGAGTGGAGGATGTTGTTGTCCGTGAACTTGGCCCACGACTCCGGCACCGAGATCCTAGGGTGAGGGGAGGGAAAGGAGAGGCCCCTGGTAAGCTCATGCTGCTGAAGCTGGCTGTGGGTAGGCATGGACCCTGCCAGGGAGCAGCATGGATTAAATGTAGATTAAATCTATGCTCTTAATTTGACCACATGAAAGTGAAACGTCTGGACACGATTTGTTCAGTAATACTTATCCAATGATGACATGTTCATGAAGACAACTGTGATATTTAGCAAAGCTCAGACAAACAAAAGATTCCTCCAGAAAGATGGAGATTTTAATCAGACCTCGTATTTACACATTCGAGGCATTTAAGTTCCAAGTGATTCCCAGCTTCACAACAGCGCGCAGATTGCAGTCAATTCATTTTGCTCATAACTTACCTCAGTTTCATACTAAACTGAACGAGCATTAGATAATACTCGATTCCCTGTTTGTGCATTCAGGATGAAGTTCACGCCTGTGCAGTAGTCCAGAACAAGGTCAACAAAAGACTTAAATACCACATAAGCTCCATTTAAAACATGCTGATCCTCGGCACATTTTACCCCCCTCTGAATTTTAGCATCAGTCCTTTGCCATTCATTTGCCTGTCTAAATATGTCTGAGCTCTACTGTGAATAATTAGTCAAACATTAGAAAAATTGAATCAATCCATGTCCCTCCATAAACTGCATGCATCTGTGTGAGAAGCAGATTTATTCCCTCAGCCCTTTGCCACTTAGGGCATATCTCTGCAAGTGCTGGCTTAGGTCACCATTCATCTGCTGAAGAGCCAAAGCCAAATTCCTGGCACCCAAAAGCAGCTGAGCTCTATCCCAGGACCATGCTCTCTATTTCTTTCTTCTGTGTCATTTCGGCTCCCTGCCAGGCCCTCTCCATGCAGGGGTGAACCCCCCAGACTTTACGTCAATGAAGAGCACTCAGGCAAGCACTGACACATCTTTGAAAATATGCATAAACTTAATGAGCTGTGCAGAGGTGCTGGACTGAATTCATTTGCAGGCTGATCTCTGAACCCTGGTATAATGTTTAATTAGGTGGGACTCGCTTTCGCCCACTGGATGTTCAGCATCCTGCTATCTGCATTTATGGTGAGCGGAGAGAAATGGCCCCTCCGACGTGGGTGTCTGCGGGCGGGACGGATGTGCCGTGCAGAGACACGTGCCTTTACAGTGGGCTGGGGAAAACCAGCTCCCTACCAGGGAGAGGCATGGGGATGGCTTCAGCACTCGCGTGCTGCCTGGTGTGCACTCACGTGGCATTGACCCGCTCCAGCCCTCGGTAGTAGCTGATGCCCTTGGAGGTGTTCCTCAGGTTGTGGCACTTGTCGATGTGGTAGGCTGCCTGCTTGTTGGCCAGGTCCCTCTCTAGCTCGTGCTGGGCCCTCCTGTTAGACCTTCAACACACAAACAACAGCCATTGGTGGGGATGTATGGGTGGAAGGGTTTCCTCCCCATCCCACTTCCCTGCAGCCCCCACCTAGGCAGCTCCGTGCTTCCCCAGGCATCACTGCCTGCTTCCCATGGAGCCTGCATGGGTTTTATGCCTGCAGGTTGTGGGTAGAGGTAGGGGTCTGCTGGGGGTTCACATTACAACTGCAAACACATATCATCCCTGCAGCAAGAGATAAGGAGCTCCTCCTTACGCAATCTGGGTTTTTGCCTTATCCAGGTGCTGCTGCATCCTCTCCTGGCAGGACCTGATGACGTCAGCTTCCTGGCCAAAGATAAAGCACAACCCCGTCAGTGTCTACACTCAGTCGTCCTGGTCACACTCATCCCCTCCGGCCTTTCCAACTTCGCACGTGGCAAGAACTTGCCTGCTTGTCTTTCTGCCCAAAGCAAAGGGGCAGGGAGTGGAGAAAGTAAGTGCCCCTCAGCCCCAGCACATGCTTGTGCAGCTGAGCCTGTGTGCAGTGACAGGGAAGGGACTGGTGGGTGCTCTGGCCAGGGCCATGGCCTCTGAATTCGCTTTCAGGGTGGGTTTCCAAGTGTTATTTCATCTTGACATCAATGTCAAGTGCTGGTTAGTTCTGCTATAGGGAGACAGGGACGGATCCTGACCTGATATGAACAGGCATAGTGGCTCCCTGGACCAGCAGTGCTACACATTCTCATCCCCAGTCAGCATCTGCCCTTATTGCTCCCAAAATGTTTTCCTCCCCACGAGAAATCCCATCCATGTGGGACAAAAGGAGATGCACTTTACTTTGGTGTAAATCCCCAGTCATGTGTTACTCTCTGCTCACTTGACTTTGGCACAAATTTATTGCATTTGTGAAGCCCCAGCTACTGGAGGCAGATGATTAGTGCTCCAAAACGAGTAATTTTTAAGCCCTCCTGTCTGCAGGACCCAGCTGAAAAGCACGGCCTAAATGCATCCCAAACACTTAAAATCCAAAACACCATTATGGAGATACCAGCTCTGATTATTTCTCTCAAATCTCATGACCTTTAAAATAATCTTTTAATTTTTTAGGGCCTGACTCATAAGAAAAAATCTTCTAACAGAGCAGTGGCTTCAGAGTCCCAGGGGCTGCAATTTCCTTCCCAATTTCACGATGCCTTTGCAGTGATTGTATTTCACTGTACCCTGTATTAGGATCCCATCTTCTGTGCCAAGTCTCATCGTGTTTGCATTTTATTCATAATTCAAAGCAGACTACATAAAGGCAGGCAGGAGTGCATGTTTTTATGATTTCTATAAAATACATTGCCTAAGCACACATAGCGGCAGTCCTACTGTGGCCACGCTGCTCTGAGCAAAGCAAACCTGGGGGTAGATGTAATATCTTTTATTAGACCAACTAATATAGTTGGGAAAACCAGACAAGCTGTCGGGCACACGCTGCCATCTCCATATCTGTGTATGCAGATGCGTGTAATATATATATAAATATAGAGATATATCATTTGTATGTGATATAGATACATATAGATCCTGGTCTGGCAGGGCTCTGAAAGGCAGGACAGTCTCACAAACTCCTTGAAGAAGGATGGAGGACCCCGATATCCTATACAAACACACATCTGGTTTTCAGCTATGCTTTCTTCTGTAAGGGCGAGTCTTACCCACACCACGTGGGCATGCTGCTGCATGGGGGAACAGTGTCCCTTGACCCAGCAGGTTTTGGGAGTTTGAAGAGTTTTAACACCTCACCAGCTCAGGAACAGGGCTGCAAAACCTGTTTAGGGTAGTTCAGGTAAAAATAACTTTAGCATATGGTCTGTGTTGCCAAACTTACTACAAAGAGCTGTTTCTCCACGTCGTCATGGACTAGGTCGATGCCCATCCTCTTCTCCCGGTGAAGCAAGCACTCCTGAGTGACCTGTTGGGGACATGCCATCACTGCTGGCTGCAAGGTTCCCTACAGGGATGGTGCCCATGTCAAGTCGTAAGATAAGAAATTATAGGTGGGCACAGAGATGATGACATGGGAAAAAAAGGGCCCAGGGCCGCTGGTTTAGCTGACAACGAGTATCTGAGCTGCAACATCAGCATTAAACCAACATAAGGGAGTACACGTGCCCCTGGTGCAACCACAGCTGAATTTAAGGACCTGTGTCAGGCCTGATGCTGACCTTGCCAGAGCCTCGTAGTAAGACATGGGCTTTTGTCTCCCAGGATTTTGGATATAACACTTATAATAATATTTGGTTAAGCAAATACTGTTCTGATGTGCTCAGCATGTGCTGATAGGGGATGCAACAGATGGCGAGGGATTTGTTTATTGCTAACTTAACTAATGGTCTCTTAGTAAAAACTTTCTAGATGTTATGGAGGAGCTGCAATGAAACTTAATTTGATGTTTGAATGGCTGCAGATGTTTCAGCAGTGGGTTCCAGCTTGCAGCACCCTGGTGCTTACCTGCAAAGTGGCCTCTGTCTCAGCCAAGGCCCTCTCCAGTTGTTTTTTCATGTCTGTGAGCCCGTTTGTCTCCCTGATGATCTCATTCAACTCACAGCAGAGCTCTGCCTTCCAAAATTCTATATCGTTGACACGTCTTCCCAGGTTTTTGGTGCTTTCTGCTTGGGCTTTCCTTGTCCGCCGGTATTTGCCCTTAATCATGCAGGAGGTATCAACTGTCAGATGCTCTGCGTTGTGCCAGCAAGTCTCCGACTTTTTGTAGTTGGTCAGGTTGGCCCTGTACCAGTCGTCAGGGGTGTAGCAGTTTGTTCTGGTGGAAACCGAAGGAAGTTTCCTGCTGGAGGTTGACCCCTGGGAGCTTTTGGAAAAGGGAGCCAAAGCTGGGTTGATGGCAGCTGCTTTATAGTAGGCTGTGGGCATCCAAGGGAGGCTGAAGCTCTGAGGCAAGGGGAAGTCAGGGAAACAGTTCTTATAGCTTGAAGCCATGGTGTTGATGGCAGGCAGGAACCTGGTAGGTGTCGATCTCGGATGGGCGTACATTGCCGTTAAGGGAGAGCTAGTCAGTCGTGAACCCTGCTATTCAGGTATGTGTCCTGCACAAAGGAGACAGAAGAAGACAACCTCGCTTAATAAGCTCCTGCACTCGCATTACTTCTTACAGCAACATATGCAACTTATAATATAAACAGCAATGCACACAGCACCGACTCATCGCCTGTACAGGCCTAAAACTCTTGAAAGCAAATCCATTCTGACAGCATCCCAAGCATTAGTAGATATAAGGATTTGACTTTGCTGTTAGTATCTGATGTCAGGTCTTGAAATGCAGAGAGAAACAAATCACGACTGCTAAGGAGAATGACAGATATGATGCCTTCATTTTCCTTAAATCTGTCAATCCAGTAAAGCTGTCATTGCTGATTCTCTGCTGTTCATTTGTTTCTTTTGGCTGGCATATCTGCTGATTTTATAGTAGTCCAGATACAATTTTCCCTTTAGAAGTTGCATTACCAGCCCCGATAGCTTTTGACACACAGCTGCTACCAACCCAGCAGGATTTGTGGGTGAGGGACTCCATCCTCATCATCTTTGTCTTGCACTAAATGCTCAAGTGAGGAATCTGCAGGTGAGCTGAGCTTTGCAGGACTATATCCAAATTTGAAACACACACCCCCACCCTATTTCAACCTAAAAAGAACAGCCATCTCTTGACTTGCAAAGGAAGAAAAATGTCTATGGCTCACCTGATGTAAAACAAATGCTCTTGGAAAGGAGATATCCCACAAAGTCTTTTCAGAGTAGCTCGTAAACACCAGCCTTGCAGTAAGCCTAGGAGAAATGGCCACACAGGAAGATTTTGCTACCAATAACTGCGTACAGCACTGTGGGTACTATTGCTCTTTTCAGATCGAGGTTATCCATCAATTATTATCAGAAATATAATGCAGAGGGCTGCCAAATGTACCTAACACACCTCATCTGAGGACGAACCCTCAGGAGGGTATATTGGGCTCGGTATGAAGTTCTTGTGTGGTTATGGGTGTCACCCGCCGGCAGAGTAAGTCCCTATGGCTGTTATAACCAGCCACCATGTTGCAGGGACGTGTCCTTCCCCTAACACCGTCCCATCCCCACTGCTCCCAGCCTGGCTCAGAGCCCCAGTGAAAGATTAGGGCACTGGTGTGCTACAACAAGATGGGAGAGGGGTTTGACATAAAGCATGTGCTAAATCCTGTTTGTTGCAGCATGAAATTGACTTTATTCCTTTAAAAATGGGACTTTTGCATAAAATAAACTCACTTTTATTCTAGAACAAAGCATCCACAGAAGTAATCACATGATTAGAGGTTTAATTGCTCCTCCTGGGCTACCCTGATCGCTTTGCATGTGTAGGCAAGCTGAGAGAGACTGGCTTATTTTTAAAATCAGAAAACTCTTGGGAAAGAGAATTTCTTTCATTTTAGTCACCTCTGCGACAAAGAATGCCTCTTTCTGCACAAGGGCAGGACCAAGGACTCAACACTTTCCTACTGGAAAGCTTGAAAGGCGATAGATGGGAGACACACAGAGACAGGCAGGCTCTGCCTGTGAGCTGCTCTTACTGTACGTGGATGGTAACTCTCTTTAATGCCAGATGCTTGCAGCCCGTTGACTCTCTTAAAGCCATGCCCGTTTACATCAGATGCTGAGCAATCAACACAACTCATTAAACTCCACATTTCCCAACATCTAGCTATGGGGACAGGTGAGCTAAGAGACTTTTTGCATTCACCGGTGGCTGTAATGAATTGATGCATTCAGATGAACAGTCTCTCAAAATGCAGCTATTACATAAATGAATGGCAAATACAGGAGAATAACAGGTCCTTTAGCTAGGGCAAACTGGAGAAAAATAGGGATGAGTCAGAGGGGAAAAGTGCACAGGCTGCAGCTGGGAAATCATTGAACTTTGAGGACTGTATTTTCAAGCCTTGCCCAATTTTGGCCATGCTGGCATGGGCTACCCCGGTACCTGACTTGAGGGCAGCATAGCTGTGGGCACCGAGTCTCACCCCAGGATCCAGCTTGGCCAAAGAGGCTGTGGGATAGACAGTGGGAAACTCACACCCTCAAATTTAGCAAAAAAAAAAACCTTTTGCAAACACAACCCTCTGAGCCAGTTTGGCAGAACTGAGGACAAAATGTCTGTGCTCAGGTCCAACAAAAACCACTGTGTGTGCCGGTTCCCACAAACCAGTCACTTCAGCCCCTTTGTCCCTGCTGGGGATAAACGACTGCACTTTCCCTAGCTCCACACCACTTATTTATACCTGAGAAACAGCATTCAGAGAGTGGGAGACAGCTTCCCTGGCTCCCACCCCTGCAAATAAATTATTCCCTTTCAGATACTGACAGACACATGCTTAAGAAAGGGAGGAAAAAACTTTGGGAATGGACTGAAGTTACTTTTCCCTGTATTTCCAGCTGAAATAAATGCCCCTGCATCCCCCTTGGGATAAGCCATCCCAGGGTGACACTTTCTACCACCCCTGAACACGGACACACGCTGGGAGCCACCGACCACCTGCCTTGGGTATTTGGATGATATAAGAGATATTGGATGGGGGATTAGGAGAAATACCTGCTTTTTTTAGTCCTTCCCTCCCAGTCCTCCTCACCCTTAGCTGCCGGGTGCACTCTAGGAATTTGGGGGTGCCTGGGGGGGCTGCTACTCACTACTGTGCTGTCAGGCTCGGTGGCAGGACTGCCAGGCACTGAGGCATGCTGGGTATCAACGGTAGCATAGGACCAGGGGAGCGTTGCCATGGGCACGGAATGCTCAATCGCTGTGTTCTGGCTGCCATGGCAACCTAATGCAGCCGTTGAGCAGCCCAGTGCTCTCGATGGGCAGCCCAGGGCCACATCTGGGCAAGGAAATACCCTTACATGGCATCCTAGTTCCTACCCTGGGCAACCTACCGCCCTTGCTGGGCAACTTTGTACAGCCCCTGGGCAACCATGTGCAGCTGTTGGGCAACTGCTGTGCAGCTGGAAAATGTTCTTGGTCATATGGTTTAGTTTTAGGTAGTCCTGCAAGGAGCAGGGAGTTGGACTGGGTGATCCTTGTGGGTCCCTTCCAACTTGAGATAGTCTATGATCGTACGAACTCAGTGCCTTCAGTGGGCAACCCAGTGCCACCCCTGGGCACCTCAGTGCTGACTGTGTGCAACCTAGTGCCTTTGCTGGGCAACTTGCTCCCATCCCTGGACAACCCCCAGTGCCATCAATGGGCAATCCAGTACAGCCCTTGGGCATCCTAATGGCATTTATGGACAAACCAGTGCCCTCACTGGGCAACTCGGTGCCAGCACTGGTGCTTCGTGGCAGGGCAGAAGCCTCGCTGGGGTGGGGGGGTGCACCAGGGTGGGGGTGCTGGCACTCCAGGTGAGGAGATGCACAGAGTCCCTAGGAGCCCCACCGTGGCACAGCCTCAGGCAGCACCAGGGCATCGTGCAGCAGTCACCCGGTGGCATTGGGAATGTTTCCTGGGAGAGGGTCCTTCCCCAGTTATTTCAGGTTTTAGCCTGAGAAGAGGCACTGAAACAGGAGGAGCCCGGTGGGGGTTAGCACAGCTGCTCTGGCTAACCCAAGGGGGTTTCTCTTCAACTTTCGAAAACACCCATCAGGTCTGCTGTGAGGACCTCTGTGTCCCACTTTATCCAGAGGAAACATTTTCATTTGCTTCATTTTACCGCTTTATATTAACTGTGAGCTATGTGGATGGCTCATCAAATACTCAGTCTTCTCATAGACTTTTTCAGTTTCCTCTCATTTTCCCAGTTATTGCAGCTCCAGACTGAGACTGTACCAAAATATTTTACGGCTTCTTGTGAGTGCAATGACACCCTACACCACCTCTCCTGCTTTCTGTGCACACACACACACAGAGCTGGCCTCCATGAGCAACCCATGCCTCTGCTGCCAAAGATCTGACATAAAAAAATTACTCTTACTGTTTCATATATACAAAGTTTAGCACACTTTGATTTCACTTTAAACACATGTCTTGCTTTAGCCGGGTGAAGAATCAACTTAAATGAAAAGTTCAGCACACAAGTTGCTATTCTATTGCTAAACCAGACAAAATAATTTCAATTAAAGCAAGCCAGCCTCTGCCCCTCAGCAGGACATGCACACACCCTCGGACCAGCCCTGCTCGCTGGTCCTTGCACGCTCCCAGCCTCCTTGCACTCCCTGCCCGGAGCTAATTTTGTTCAGATGAATCACTGCACACTGAGGGACACCACTAATTGTTGTAGGCAACCACAGGGTTTTTGAAGTATTTGCTAAATTAAGCAATAATAATTCGATAATATTGTAAATGGCCCACGGGTGCAAAGTACACAGACCAGGACTTTCTGGGGAAGCACCCACAAGCACCGCGATGCAGAGGAGGACAGCAGGGGACATCAAAATGGATGAAGCTTTGGTCTCACCATAGTGTCTGGAGTGGCTTTTCAAGTGAAGGGCTGATAATGTACCCAAAAGCTATAAAGACAAAGAGAATTGGCGCAGGTAAAACAGTCAAATTCACAAGCTGACTGACTCAAACAAGAAGTTATCAACTGCACACAGTAAGCGGTCCCCACATCCCTTGTGCTCTGGGTACCA
Source organism: Cariama cristata (assembly GCF_000690535.1). Classification (NCBI taxonomy): domain Eukaryota; kingdom Metazoa; phylum Chordata; class Aves; order Cariamiformes; family Cariamidae; genus Cariama; species Cariama cristata. Next base: position 16,333 of record NW_009634107.1, read on the forward strand.
CACTGAATTAAGTAGACTGTTCACATCACCTCTGTTTATTCAAGGAATTAAACTGAGTTACTTAATTGTGACTGCAACTCCAATGGCAGCAAATTCACTAAAATTATAAAACTGCCACTCTGGGCTCTGGTGGGGCATATCCACTTTTGATGGACAGGTGAGAACACAGTTTGTCCTGAAGCCTCGACCATTTTAGCTCAGAATCAAAAAAGAAAAACAAGGGTGAAAACGTGAGGCTGATGTTAAGCAGGGTGCCAGTTTTCAGCGTGTCAGCCCAGGTTTGCCTAGCTGACTAAACTGGAATTTCAAGGGATACATTTAGATACCTAAGTACAAAATCTACTGCCAAAAGCTGTCAATCTTTCTGTCGCAGCTCTACATTCATGCTATTAATATAGCATTACACTGCCCTTCTGAAAACACCCAGATCCAGATCTTTTATAGCACCCATCATGAGTCTACATGTACCCATAACATTGCACAGTCACAGTTTTATGCCACTTCTGAATATTCCTCTGTCTCCTATAAACAGCATACCTGCCTGAAAGGGATCAATTGTCTATTCAATAGCAGAATAATTTCCAAAAGTCACATTAATTCATGGAGGATTTAAAAAAAAAAATTAAATTGTGTGTGGTGCATCCCGTGCTGTCACGCCAAAGGACAAAGATGCACACAGTCCCGTCTGGCCCAGGGCTACTTTAGGGATTCGAACAGGCTTCAAGATTTTATCTATTTATGAAACCAAGGCTGGCTCCTTGGGACGAGCTGCACACGCAGCTGTGGCCATGGGCACGGTCCTGCATCTGCCTGGGAAACACATGAGACTTTCCAGGGTTTTACTGGGATTCCCACATTCTGATGAAAATTATGAGTTGACCGTAAAACACAGAGGGCCAAGGACTCTCAAGATGAAGCGTGGGCTACTTTGATCTGTGCATTTGACCAGTGGAAAAAAATGGTTATGGCCATCACTGAGACTCTGCTGCCACTCCGGAGGCTGGGACTGGCAAGAAGAGGGCTGGGGGCTTGGACACCAAACCTGGAGGAGAGAAGAGGCTGAGCAGGTTGGCAAGGAGAAAGAGGAAGCTTCGGACACAGGCAGCCACTGGAGATCATCTGGGGCTCTCCCTTCCTCTGCCAACAGCCCCTCAAAGAGCTTGTGTCCTTTTTCCAAGGTTGGAGAAGCTCAAGTGTTTGTGCCAGCTCCTCCACAGCCCCATGCAGCACCTGGAAGTGCCACCCACCATCCTGGTTGGACTTCTTAGAAAACTCAGCTCCCCAGTCTGCAGGCAGGCACCTCTCTGGGTTCTGCAGGCGGACAGCTGAGCCCCAGCAGGGCAAATACCCATGTATAAATAAAGAGCAATGCCAAATTCAAATTTGTGGTTAATTCCAACTCATTTGAGTCACCTCCTTGGTATCCTTAAACGGCTACAAAAATGCAGTCCATCAACAGGTTGCTCCAGCAGGACCTGACTCCTCTCCCTTGCTCTGGTTTAAGGTGGGATGACCTCTGCGATGTCTGTGAGCCTGTACTGGAGTAAATATAGCGTAAGGTGGGGAAGAATCAGCCCACAGTTAGTGCCGCAATGCAGCCAGGACTGTCTGCACGTGTTGGCGAAGGCCTGAGAAACCATCTCGCCTTGTCAGCACATCTGTACGTGCAGTCCCATCCCGCGCTCAGTTCTGACACAGGAGCTATTCATGGAAAACCTGTTAAAAACGCGTGTTGAGAAACCTTTCCTTTCTCTGAGGTGGAAACGTGCTGTCCGTATCCTGTTGCCCTGAAAGAGGCATGAGCAACAGTCCAAATATTTTGCACAAATCAGTGACAGTTACCTAAGTGAATCATTCCTTATGTATGTGTTTCATGTGCTTTTTTTTTTTTTTTGTAACATTCTTGAGGGAGTTAGTGATTTTTTTCCCAGAACCTGCGTTTTCTGCCAAAGTTCACGTCTCCTTTTCCACCCTGACTTTTCTATCAATAAACTCAAGGATATGTTGGAGCCAACTGCGAGTGGACAAGGGCAGGCTGCAGTGAGGGGAGGGCAAAGCAAAACCTCTGCCCTGTCCTGCCCACCACCCCCTCATTCACCTGATGCAAAGGCAGGGATGGCCATTCCCACCTCTTTCTTACCCTTGTCCTGATGGAGTGAGCACATCCCACCTCCAGCCCTGCCTCAGAGCTGAGGGATCAGCTCTCATCTACAGGAAGGAAGGTGTTTCACCAAATTTCTCAAAGGCACTGGGAAAATGATGGAGTTAAACCAGCTGTATGGAGAGGCAAATGCCATTTTACGCTGACGTACCTCTGTCCTCGCACAAAATTGCTCAGGATGCTCAGGAGCTACAGGTGACATGTAATAGGAGCCTACTTGCCCCAGTTTGGCCCATGGGAGACATGCTGAACGGGAGTCACCTCACCTACGTTTACATGTTGCAACCTAAATAATTTTCCTTTACAGTCAGTAGGAAGAAATAGACCCCTCCAGAGGCCATTATCTGAACCACCGTAGATGCTTTTTTTTAAGCATTAGGCAAATGGTGCAAGGGAAGGTGCATTTCTTCCGTGTCCCATAAGAGATGCACAGAGCGATACCCAGACTTGGACATCTACCTGACCCAGGGCAGATAAACCCAGACTCTATCAAAAACACCCTTAGTCCTTCAGCAAGGCCAGACCTACTGAAAATCTACCCTTGAAGTTTTGGGTTCTAAAGATATCAAGCATGGAAAATTGCCTCTAGACTAAGGTGATCTTCACCTCCAAACATGAAGCTTGTAACAAAGAGAGAAACCAATGAAGAGATCAAAAAGTAGACTGGCAGATAAATTATTCAGTCTAACCATAGTAGCGTTTGATTGAGCTTTCCAAACAATAAATGTGGCATGAATAAATCATTACAAATCCCTCCTTGAGCTCGCATGATGAGTCACAACCACCAAACCACAGATGCTCTGCGCATCCACAAGGTTAAGACAGAGATAACTCATGTAATCACAGCAATCGTGATCTCAGCAAATGTAATAATTTACTGGTGATGTTCTCAGCGGTGCCCAAGGAACTATTGGAAATAAAACCTGGTGATTTCAGGGAGAGCTTCCCTATAGCCACTTCGATACGTCACGGGCTTGCGGGATGGGGGGGTGTCTGGATTTTGCTCTCTATATTGGCCTCACTGGAAAGTCGAAGGCTGTGGGGAAGCTGTGCTTTAAATTGCATCCAATAAGCAAAGGGGTTGCTCCCACCATAAAATTCAATCAACTACACAAATAGGCGTACAAGCAAGCAGGAGACAGTCCTATGCACACCTGCTGATTTACAGTCATATAAAAGGTCTAGACATTGGCACAAAAAGAGATGAACACATGCCCAGAGCAGAGGATGCAGAGCATCACACCACATCTCTGGCTCCCTGGGACCTGACAGGAGCCTGACGTGAGTTTTGTTCTTCCAACCAAGTTTGCACAAGGTCACATTTTGGGGTCACCTCCTTGGCACACAGAAAAGGCCTTATGAAACTGTCTCCAGTGGGTTTTCTTTTGTATGTCCCATCTTGCGGTAGCCCTTGATTTATCAAAGGTGCAACCTTCCAACCACCCCTGGGCTGACTTCTTTCCAAGGAGGAGACCAGGCAAAAACTGTTCAGCACTGACGGCGCTGTGGTCTGATAACTGATGGAGGGAGTAAAAAAAGGGAAATGAGACCAGTTTCTCTATATTCGCCTTGAAATATCCCACCCGTGAAAGCATTTAACCATGTGCTGTTTATTAACATCACAACCAGCCCTATTATTTCAGTGCAATTTAAACACAAACTTAAAATTAAGCCCCAGCATCTGAGATCTGCCGAGTAGAAATAGATGGCTCGCGTGACTGATGCTACGCACATGCTTTTGTGCTTAGCTGAAGTGAGTTATTGGTGGCCTCTCCACGCTCGTATACACTCCCCGTTTCTGAGCCAGATGTGAAAGCAATTAGCACAACGGGAAGACTATCTTTAAGTCTGTGGGGCTTTTTATAGGTTAGTGTTTATTTTTGGACCTACTTTCTCGAGGTGAATTTTGGCAGGCTGCTCAAGGACTGGTTTATGTCATGACTGGCTATTGTTTAAAGTTTTTAATTGCTTTGGCAAGGGCTTGGGTTGGAAAGGGGAGTGGAGAGTTATTGTATTTTTTTTTCTCTGTCATCGTATTCAGGCTACTATTTCACAGACATCAGAATGATCACAAAGTCTGCAGAGCTGATAGGAACGACCTCAGCTTCTGCCTCCTCAGGAAATAGCGAGGGCCGAAAGCAGTGCTGTTGTGGAAGTGCCCAGAAAGCTCGTCTGGAAAAAAAACCCACAGACTTCATGGAAATTGCTTCTAAAAAGAAAGGGAAAAAAAAAAAATATCTCTCCTCACTTTTCAGCTCTCCTTGCAGCACTGCCAGGGCGCTCTTTCCATGGTCATATAAACACTCTTCCCCGTGGCAGTAAACTTTCGCCAAGGAGGGATGTGCCTCTGCACCGTCCCGTGGCACAAAGCCCTGCTCGTCTTTTGCTGCCGCTCACAAGGACACAACCAGAGAGGAGCCTTTGCTGCAGAAAAGCCCCTGGTTCCTGGGCTGTAGAGCTTGCCGACATGGGGAAATAATACCAAATAATCCCAACAGACTGCTGGAGCTCCAGAAGAGAAAGGTGTGGGTAGCATTTCCATCAGTGCATCATAGCGAGGTGCTGGAGGGGTCTGCTGTACCCTTCCCCATAGCTGTCCTGCTTGTCCAGCTCAGGGGGAAGAAAAACATCTCCCAGTGTACAGTTACCTCAATAAATACTCAGCAAATGTTCCTTGAAGGAATGGTTGCAGCAAACCAGCATCAGGAGCCACTTGATGATGCATTTAAGCTCCCGGAGCGCATCTGTTCTACGTCTGCAACAGCAATACCCCACGGCCAAGCTGTGAGCGAGGCTCCGCTGTGATACACATGGTACATCCAGGTTGGGAAAAATACAGCCAGCTCAGGGAAAAAAAAATACTCTTGATAAACAAGGTGAAATGTGGGTGTGCAGTGACCTGATCCTCCCAGGCCAAGGGGAGAAGTTGGCCAGTGCTTGCCCCATCCTTTCTCCCATGCCCTCTCCTCCATTGGGCTTAAGATACAAGGAGCTGCTCAGGCTTGAGTACGGAGATGAGAAAAAGCAGAGGAAACACTGTACGTCTGCCCAGGGGACCTCAGAGGGCTGCAGCCAAAACATAACAATTTAGATACCAGTTGCTTTCCTTTGAACTTTCCAAAATACAAATGCCCTCAGCTGGTCTGTCCCTAGCATACACACAAAACACGTTAAGTGCTTGTGACTACAATTTATTTTAAAACATCACCCAGACTGTGCTTGCCTGATTTTAACACTTCTGCAAAGAGATAACCTGCAGAGTTACTTCTGCTAAAAATGAAGCAACAATTCCACATTTCAGTATCGCTTATTATTCAGGATCACTCAAGGGATCGTCTAACTCCAGACAAAATTTCCTTTTATCAGATTTGGCCACTGAGCACTCTGATAAGCACAAAGTGCGTGTGTTAAGAGCCATTTCGATATGCGATATGAAAAACTCCAATGACATTTAGTTGCTGGATAAGGACAACAAAGCAGCCTGCCTTGCTTGGCCAAATATTAGGCTGGAATTTGAGCCTGAATCTGAACTCTCTTTTCCTTTTGGAAAATTTGGCTTTCTTACCACATTTGTGACTGGCCCTTGGAGCTGTCCCAGCCCCAAGCCAGGATGCCACGGATGGATCCGCCAGTGAAGTATGGGATGAATTTGGATCCACTCCCAGCTGCAGCCTGTGACACGCAGGACCCTCGGTGGTTTAGGTCAGCATCGCTCTCTGGTTTCCACACATCAGCAGCCGCTGGGGTTGCAGGATTACAGAGGATGTTTGCTACCTCAAAACAAAAGGAAACCATGTCCATATAAAGCTGACAAATAATTAAGACAACCGCGATCAGATTAGATCCCATAAATTACTTGATATCATTTGGTAGATTTTTTTTTTTTTTGCTAGAAAGGGCAGATCAAATTTCCCAATAAACCCCTTTTTTCCTACCCCTGCAAATGTCTTTCGTTGTGCATCTGTCCCCCCTGTGACAAGCCAGCAAAAGGAGCGTTTCTTTTCTGCCATGCCCTGCCGCAGACCTTTGGAACTATCATTAAGATTTCATTACGTAAATATTTTGCCTGATACTTCATCTCATATTACATGTAATTTTTATCCTTGGAACACTGTGGTCCACTTTACCAGATGGAGTATGCGGTGCCTGCTAAAGAAAATGGAAAAGCAGGTTTAATCAATGGGTTTCGTTGCCTGCAAGTAACAAATATTTTCAAGCAGTTTAAGCAAAAGGTGTTTTCTGATTGTATCCTGAGCAGCCTTCAGAAAAAAGTTAATTCCGGCATGTTTTGGAGACCTGAATGTTGTGCAGATTAATAGGTAAGAGGATGAAAGTCCTTGAAGGTTCTGCACGCTGAACCCTCGTAAAGGTTTGCTCCAAAAAGCACCTGCGGGCCATTTTGGATTGGGGTTGGAGTCGAGAGCTGGGATTTTCACCTGCATCCCCAAAAGTGATGTGCCAGCCTCCGTTTTTCTCTAAATCCCATGGCTTTTTCCTGAATCTTGCCTTACACGATTATAACACAAGGCACAAACACTTTGCATCAGTCCTGGGACACGGAGTGGGGATGAAGAGCAGTTGGGGAATGAGCAGCCTCCCCAGAGATGCAGCCCACGAGCTTTACACACCGGGATCACCAACCCGAGGACAGGACTCCTTATTGTCACAAATTCCCCAAAGTCACCTCTCTGTTGGTCTGTGGGTGCACAGGAGGATTGGTTCTGCTGCAGGGAACTCTGCAAAACCCATCCCCAGGGGTTTGCCCAGGGGTAAATTCTTTTGGACAACTGGCTGGTGCACAAAAAGATCCAATACGACCCCAAAGCCCCTTCCTCCAGGTACGTCCCTGAGGGAGATGGGGAAAGCTGTGCCGGGTGTCTGCACATCAAGAGGGAATCCTGAGGGTATCCTCATGGAGACAGGCTCCAATTCTGGTGCTGGACGCTCAGCAGCATACCTGCCGCACAGGTCCTTCAGTCCTCACAGCTCAACTAAATGGAGATTTGCAAACGGGGACTCGTCCCCTACCCAACACAGACTGGCTGTATGGTAAACATCACCCATTCTGTTCTCCAATCTTTTTTTTTTTTTCCTAACCTGTATTAAAAAAACTGCGCGTAAAATGCTTTCTGCCTGATACCACTCGGCGCTAACAGAGACACAAGTCTCTCTGAGTAGCAAGACACGGATAACTGATTTAACGAGAGCATCCTGCAGCCTCTTGCTTGCTGTTTTGCACCCACTCCACGGCAGCTTTTCCTGTGACCGAAGAGCCAAGCTGGGCTTTCTCAGTGTCCCCAACAGTCCTCGGAAAGAAAGAGTTGGATAGAGATGTCCTGCACCCAGAAACTCATCCCACAAATGGACCTGAGGGTGGGCAGGAGGGTCCTGGTGAGCCCAAGCCAGAACACGATCTGTCTTTGCCCAGCAGCTATATGAAGCAAAACAAAACACCCTGATTTCACCTTAGAACAATTAAAATAGATAAAACCAGAGAAAGATAATGAAGCAAATAACCAGATTTGCAATAAATCATGAAAGCTGGAAAAGTACACCAGGAAATGTACATTTTCCCACTCTTTGCCAAGAAACAATTTCATGATGTGCTGTCTGCAATCACTAACAACTACAGAAGCTGGAGCAGCTATGGAGACCAGTAACACTTGAGAAACCAGTAACAAAACTCAGGGTTTTCCGTGGGGCCACTGCTCGTCTGAGCACAGCAAGACCTGCGGGAGGTTTCTCAGCGATGCCATTTTGAGCAGCAGTATCTGCTGGGACTCGAGCTATGGGCAGCAACTCCTTCAAAACAGACTTCCAGCCTAGGGTAAAAAAACCACGTTTATCCTGAGCCGAGAAGCTGTAAAAACCCAGCACAGGAGTGCAGGGCCACGTGCTTTGTTGTGGAGAAGCCCTTCGCGCCTGCTTTCAGGGATAAAATGTAAGGAAGAGAGGTGCAAATACTGGGAAATTAATTTATCTGCTGCTTTGCAGGCTACAGCTCTCCTGTGAGGCTGGAGACCCCGAGAACTGCGTTATCCCACCTGGGGAGCGAGGAGGGATGTTTTTCGGGAGCTGAGGAGAGCAGAGAGATTCCCGAGTACAACAGAGGCATTGGTGAATAAAACCTGAGCTCAGAACAGGGGAAAAATAAATGGTGGGTGGGTTGGTGACAGTGAGAGCCGGGTGTAGGTGCCGTGGCCGCCCTGCTGCCGTAGGGCTTTGCTCCCTCTGACCGCATATGCTGGCTCTGGGGTTTCTATTTTATCTTCTGGGTGATCTGCAAGGGAGATGTATTGAGGTAAAACTGATTGATCTCCTGGAGATGATGCCAAAAGAAAAAACAGAAAAGAGGGGGGGGGGGTGAGTAAAAGCGAAGGAGATAACCTGGCACTTTCATGTCCTTGTTTTCCCAAACACACTTTGGCAGCCGGGTCTGAAAACAAGGGCAGGAGCATCGCGTGGATCTAAAACCTTTGGCTGCTTCAAGGATAGTCCATATTCCTTTGGCACAGCAAACTCCGGCTTGCATCCCCCTCGCCACCAGCACCCTGATCAAAGATGTCCCAAAGGGCCATTGGTGTCCCTAAAATGAGACTTTCACATCCATGTGGAGGGGAGAGCCGCAGCCCCAGGACCCACCGGTGAGGGTGGACCTCCTCCACTGACGGGCACGCAGCGTGGACTCACCAAGGCATGTTTGAAGCCGTATCTCAGCAGAAGTGTTTTTTTCCTTTTATCTCTGCGGAGGGTTTATTCCTTGGTGTGTGCGAGCAGCTCGGGCTGGACCAGCCCTTCCCACGGTGGAAATTTTGGCAGGAGCTCGGCTCCTTGGCTTGATTTTTCACAAACAAGTGCCGAAGGGTTTCAGGTTTGCAGCCTGGTGGAGCTCACATTTTTCCACCTTATTATTTTTCCCTCTTTCTGGAGGGTGAAATTCAGCTCCTGGGGGCTTTTCAGGGTTTTGTGTAAGCTATCTTTCAAGATTTGGGGTTTTGTGGTTTCGTTACACCCACTTTGAGTTTTATTTGAGAAGGGCCCAAAATACAAAGTGAGTAATTGGCCAAACCCAGTGGGTTTTGCCTGGTTTTAGGCCAACATTTTTCAACCCACCTGAATACATAAATCATCTCAGTTGTAAAGCTGGGCTATAAAAGCAGAGGCAGTTCATTCAGTTTCTTATACGTTTAATACGGTCACGGCAGGGAGTGATTCTGCCCAAAAATTGCCTTTTTCTGCCCACTGAGCGCCAAGGGAGTCTGCACAACCAGCTCACACAGAGACGCTTGCCCTGTAGATGTCAACTAGGACAAATGACACCCTTCACCAGGCACATGGTGAACAAATTGTTGGTTTTAAACTAAAGGTGCAATTCTATAAAGCCAATATCATGATATTTAAGGTCTGACACATGCTCCTGAAAAATTTGGGATTATGTTATTTAGAGTTGAGTATCACATGAGTCCAGTTATTGACTTCTGGGGAAAGCTCAAACCAAATGCGACACCAATGTCGCACAGAGAAAAGCTTCAGACACAGCTCCAGGAGGGATCTACCAGGAACAGGTACAATAGCTAGGAACTGGGCAGATGCAGTTTGCACCTCCAGGAGACGTTAAACTCTCAGCATCTGGGGGTGTTTATAACTTGTGAGATTTAAATTCCACTGCCAGCATTGAAAGAAAGGAAATGAGGGCGGAAGGACCTGCCTGTGCTGTCAGTTTTTATTGTTTCGTTAGGACCTCCACGAAAATTAGTATTTTTCTTAAAGCCACAATTCCTGGGGTTGTAAGGCTATATGAGAAACTCATCTCTCGCTCTAAGATTCCTCTCTAAACCTCATACTTGCATAGAAAATGTGACCCCAAAAGGAGAATATTAAAGTCAAAACTGTTCAAATGATGCAAACCTCTATTTTCTAGGGAAAAGGGGGTGGGACTACAGACTCCATCCATCCAGTCTTTTGTTGAACTTCATGGGACCTGGGGTACTCCAACATTGCACTTTTTAAACCAAAAGAGATGGGAGCAAGAGTCCTCCCTACCCCAGCCACACACAAAAGCCTTCCAGCTTGGTAGCACCTCATCATAGGATAACTCACAGTGGAAGAGACTTCAGTAGGTCACGTCGTCCAGCTTCATTTTTTTCTATGGGACGTCTCTGTCAGGACACACCGAGCATGGCTAGAGCATCTTCTCCTTGCTCAAGGCTGCAGCCCTGCATATGTGCACCCTTCCTGGCCGTGCCATGGGCTCCGACGGCAGCGGGATGGAGGATGCCGATGAGCATCCACTGTAGGGCAGCCAGCAGGTCACTAAGGAACGGCTCTATCAACCCAACGGGCCAGTGAGCCACTGGTCTGGTCCTCGGTCCAAGGGGCTGTCGGCAGCTCTGAGCCATCTCAGTGGGGTTGGATGCTCCAGCAGTGATCACCTGTGGTCAGAGTTGAAACCCATCAGTTTGCAATTACAGCCTGGCTATTTAGGGAAAGCACTTCTCGTTTCCCCCAACCCTTCTTCCTCCTGATGGCATCCTGCCCCACGATGGGGAAGGGCTATTCTTAGAGACTTCTATCTTGGGTTGGAATGCTGGAATTAAGATCCTTCCTTCCTTTAAAGAAAACGTGCCAAACAATATTCAGAAAGTTTCACCCCAGTTTGAAGGCTATATTCTGTTTGCCGAGTGAAGCAGATTTGTTAGCTTAACATTTACCAGGGGCTGTGATGTGCCCAGCCCCACTGCCCCAGCACCAGGACCACCCAACCACCCTCCTGAGGCTCTGGGAAGTCCGGTGACATTTCCTTTGATGTGCTGAGTAGCTGCCACAGAGTTTATTCATTCCCCCTTTCTTGGCAACACTTCGTATTGGCTTCCAATAGATTTAGTAAAATATTTTCCATCAAAACCTTTTTTGACAGAAAATGGCTTTTGGACACAATGGAAACTTTTGTGGAGAAGAAAAACTAAAATAAAACCTGCTCAGCTGACATTGGAGACCTTTATTAGAAACCCAAAGTTGTTTTCCTCCTTGAAACGTTTTTGGGAAGGTACTGCTGATGCAAAAGACACTATTTTTTCAAGGTGAATACAAGTTTGTTGTAGAAATATCAGAAAAGTTCTCATGCAATTATCACTCCTGGACTGGAATCATCTGCCAGTGGGTGAATCTGATAGCAGCAGTTCCTAGGCAGAGCTGGGAATGGACCCTGGGAACATCCCTGGGCTTTACGGAACTGTTTGCTGCCCAGCACAGGTCCCCTGCTTCTTGCAAAGATCAGGCAGGAGGCTGGGGGCAAGTGTCCCATCAACAGCTTTTGTCTTCAGGCTGGACCATGCTGTCCCAAGCTCAGGCACTGCAGCCTCCGGGCTCTCCTACCCCGTCCCGGGGCAATAAGACAACTGTGGTCCTTCTACAGAACGACCCTCAAAGCTTAAACCAAGAATGAAATGCACATCTCCTCCCTAATGCAAGTTTCCCCCAGGGCTCCAGGTTCTTACAGGGCTCCATGGCAGATGTTCAAAGGTGTCTCAAATGCCAAAATAAATGTGGCTTTTCACAGGTAACAATGCAGTAAGTTTTCTGGCAAACTATATAAAATTATGTGTATTCACCTTGCCTTTCAAGTCTTATCCCAACGACCCAGAAAGGTCGCTGGTTTTATACAGCAGCTGAGATGCTGACGTAGCCATAGGACTCCAAGATCCGGAGGCTTGAAAGGACCAAACCCAAACATCTCAGTGCTCACTACAAAATCAAATTAGCTGGTAGTGAAACTTCCCTTCAAAACGGCTAGATGAAATTACATGGCAGAAACTTAGAGGCAGCAAATTGTGGACCAAGGAAGCATCTCTCTCTGCAGGGGCTGTATCAAACTGCTGTGTTTCCCCTGCAGAAGCCTCCTCCAGTCCCTGCCCTGCTGGCTCAGCACCAACCCCGTACCATGGCAGCGGGGTCTTGCCTGGACCCAGCAAAGCCCTGGCACTGTGTGGTACCAAGGGGGTTCTGGGCTCTCACTCCTACCCTCCTCCACATTTTCCCTTTGCAGCAGTAATGCCAATGCAGCAATTTTTCCAGAAACCTTGAAAATAAGTTCTTGCCACTGCATCTTTCTCACCAGGTACTGGAGAGACCCAGTGCAGGACGAGCACGCTGAGGCTGCGGGTGCTCCCTGTGTGCTCCCCATCACCAGACAACGTTCAGCTGAGGTAACCGCCACGCACGTCTTCCCCGGGGGTCCTCCATGCAAACCAGCACAGAGTGCTGCTACATCACCCATACGCACGCACGCTCTATAAGGATTTCGCTATTTTGCTAAATGAAGCAAATCGAAAGCTGATTCTGGCTTCTGGCAGCAGCAGCCCTGTTATGGCTTTAGCAGCCGCAGGCTGAACCTTTGCAAGGCAGAGCCAAGAGCCACGACGCGCTGTTGGGCTCTTCAGCCCACGTCAGGGGTTTGCAGCATTCAAATTGGGTTTCTGTTGACACACACAGAGCTACAGCATCCTCTGGTCCTGCAGGGTCCGAGACACCCACCAACCCCTCCACTATCAGACTACGACCATCAGAAGAGCCTGTCCATCCCCAGGCACCGCGAGCCGGGCATCCTCCTTTGCTCCGATGTCCCTGGCCAGTCTGGGCATGGGACCTGACTTTAAAGCAGTGGTGTTGTCCCAGGTTTCCTCTAAGTTATCTCTTCTTATATCTGATTCCAATGAATAATTAACCCAGACTACATCCTGAGTAGAGCTGTCTGGGAGCTGCAATTTCCATTACTTGGGAAATCCTGACATTAAGGGAGAGATTTCTTCTGATTCTGCATAAAAAGCTAGAATTCCTGTGTTTGCCAAGAAATAACATTTCCTCCCAGAAAGCAGTTTAGGGCCATTAAAGTGTTTCACTTCAGTGACTCTTTTCATTATTCCTTTAGTTCCTATGCGGATCTTAAATTATGCACTACATGCACATAGAATTATACAATCTATAAAGACAATATAATAATAAAATTTACGGTCTACATTACATGAAATTAATTTAAGTGACAGAACAGAAACGTTCTCCTTCTGCTGGAGTTTTGATACTGTCCAAACAAAATATCTCAAGTTCTTTTTTGCTGCTGGAAAATGTTGTTGGAATCAGCACATTTCTATTACATGGCTCAAGTTCAATTAACCTGCTTTTGCATATGGAAAGTTATACTGAGAATAATTTTTCAGTGGCTTTAATAGCTGAGATACTCCCATCCTACTAATCCCCCAAACACTCTCACCCATCTTTTATTTGCTGATGTTAAAATGCTGTGCATAACAGATAAGCAAAGGAGACAGAAACCAAGACCATGTTTTTCCAGCCTCATCCTCCAATCCTGAAAGTTGGCACAAAAAGGCTAACGAGAGGCTCAGAGCAATTTCATCCCCATTCACTTCTCCATGGGCTAGTCTGGATTAAATAACTAACTTCTGCTAGGTTTGACAGCCAAATTCTCTACTTTTCTATACCAACAAAACATGCAATGGGCCTTTTACGTGACTTGACTGCGCTGGATGCAAAGCTATGAGAAATATGTATATAGAGATTTATAGCTAGATATCAGATAAAGACCCAAAAGGTCTTCTGAAATTTTTAATTTCACAAGGAGACATAGAAAAAAAAGAGAGTGCAGAAAGAGCGCAGTCAGTGAGGGGAATTTGCTGCACGTTGGGATCCCGAGGATACAAAAGATGATGAAAGCCACCTCTGAACGGAGCGGGACTACAGGCTAATTAGTTGCAGTGACCAAAAATGCCACTTTTGTTTGCTCTACAGCACCCGGTGCTCGGTGCTCTCTCTGCCTTCAAGGGGTATTCAGTAGCAAATGCCACTTTGTTGGAAACACCCCATGGACAAGAGGGAAAGGCAAATCTTTTGAGGGCACCAGGAGGTATCGGTGTCTCCTCCAAGGCTCGGGTGAGCCCTTGGGGCTCATTTCTGCAGAGCAGCACAGATCTTCCTGCCCCTGCCCTCTCCCATGAGGGCCCTAACATCCTGCACTGACCTATGCATTTGCAACAACACAAATGCTCTTTTCTTCCAGCATCTATTGATATTTTGCACTCAGAGAGCTACCTTTTTCACCATCTCCAAAACAAGCCACCTTTGAAGTGTATTTTACCCCTGGTAGCCCATTGCCCGTGACCACAACATGGGTTTCATCTGCAACAAGACGACCAACTTTCCATAAAAAACAAAGATGATGTTTCCAAAAGCACCTGTACAACAGCCGGCATGTGGGATAGGGAAAGCCACAAGGCAGCTCTGCATCCTCCCTTGGGCTACGCCAGGGCAGATGGGGTTTTGCCGGAGGATTCCAAACCCCGGAGCCCTGCAACGAGCATCATTGACCCAGCCAGGCACCGATGGGTAGGGCTCAGCAGAGACGCTGCGTTGGGACCCTCACGCTGGCTAAGACACTACATGCTTTCCCCTAGGCTCGACGGCTTAATAGTGACCTGTGTGTCTCTTTGTCATTTTGCAAAGCTCCCTAATAGCGAGATCCAGACATTGCACTCGGGAAAAAAAAAATAATAAATTACATCAGTCTGCATTTGTCAGGGTCAGGTTGAGCAAAGCCAGGCCAGGCTGGTGCCTCCCAGGAGCAGCCCTGCTGTACAACCCATCCATCCATCCCACCAACATGTCTGCTCCGCTCCTTCTCCAGCCACAACTCATCTTCCTTCTCAGCCTGCAGCTAAATCTTTATCTTTTGCAGGAACTAAGCATGGGCTTGGTTTTCTGCAGCTTATTCCAGGTGCTGACAGACATTCCTGAGTTAATCTCAGGGAAAGGAGAACCAGGAGCCACTTTCCAAGGCCGGGCTGATTTGGGTGCAGCCCAAAGGCAGCAGCGCTATGCGAGCTTAAAGGGACACATTGCCCGCATAGGTTAGTTTGGTGACCAGCTGGCCCGAAAATGGAGACAAGGATGGAGTACAAGGCAGGGCCCAATCCTGCATTGCCTCTAGGAAAAACAACATTTTGCAGAAAAAGCAGGATATAAGCAGTCTCTGCAGAAAGATGCCTGCATCCCCCAAAGCAGCCAACGACACAGCCCCAACGGGGCTGCAACACCGAAGAGGACAGCACTGCAAACCCGGGCACAGCTCTTCATCAGGTGAGGAACACAATGTCCGAGGGTTTTTATAAGCAACTTATGAAAATAGAAATATTGGCACAGAACTTCACTTGGAGAGAGTCAGGGCCGCACACCGTGGTGGCAGGGAGCTTGCTGAAAGGCGACATGGTCGGAGGTACGAGGGGCAGTGCCCCAGCCCTGCTCTTCCCAACAGCTAAACCCTTCCCTGGAAAGCTTCCAAAGAGAGAAAAGGGAGCCGACACACAGCATGAAAAACATAAAAGCTAATGGCGATGCTTTGGCAAGGCTATAATCAAATAAAACCATGATGGACATTGTTAGGCAAACACAGCCAGAGACATTGCTATGAGCCCCACCTGCAATAAAGCCTAATCTTGGGACTGGAGACAACTTATTTTAAGGGCTCATAAAGTGCCAGCGTACATACAAAACACACCATAAGGGCTCGGGAGCAATGCCAGAGCCAACGTCACTTTAGCCTCTTGTGCAGAGAGGAGTTTTGCCCCGGACGAGCTCCTCTCTGCCTCCTCAGCACGCTCTTCAGGAACGTCAGATGAACATTTCCATGGAGCAGTCCTCACAACGCCGCTGCCTGGCCCCTGCTTGCCTCGACAGACTTTTAAACACAG
>NW_009634107.1:32296-33578 GCF_000690535.1 Cariama cristata
CCCCGCCGTGAGGACACACGGCCTGGCAAAGGGGACCACGGCGAGAGATTTATGCAGGACTCTCACGTTCAAACCTCAGCAGCCCATCTCTGCACAGAGGGGGGGGTTAATAACTGAAGCAGCATCTGGAGGACTCTGAGAGCCCCAGGGTGGTGGCTGTGGTGCAGAGAAGGGCTCATCCATATCAGGAAGTTTTCTGTTGTTGTCTAAGCCCAGCCACCTCCCCAGAGACCCCCCCGTGCCTGCACAGCACGGCCGCCCCTTTCCCGTCCCCTCGCCGCAGCCCTGCCGGTGTGGGTGCCCCTGGCCGAGCCGCCAGCCCCCGTACCCACAGGTCGGCTCTCTGGTTCCTGCACGCACTCACTTTATTTCCATATATGTGGCTTTCTGCAACCAATGCCTTCTACTTTTTGAACCACAATGCAAAAATCTGAGTGTTTGAGAAAGGAGCCACATCCGACGTGCTTGGCACAAACTTCCCAGGGTGACTTAAACCGTCCTTCTTGCCACAACCTGCATACGATTTTGCTCCTTTTCACTTGAAAAGCCACTGCATTGCCCTAAATTCTCTTAGCATCCTTTAATTTCCAGAAAGCTGCCAGTAAATTGCTCCCTGCTGCCCTGAGCGGTGGTGGTGGGAGATTGAAACAGGCTGCTGAAGTGCTCCACGGTCCTGGGGAAATCACAGCACGTGGCTGTGGGATGCTTGTGCGTTACAGGGCACCCACGGCCGTACCCGCTGGGTTTGATCTCCACCGGGCCATTGAGCAGAGAGAAGAGGCACAGCGACCTGCCCAAACGCACTGGCACGGAGATAAGGGAAATAATGCTGCCTCAGCAAAAACCACAGGTTAAAAAAAAATATATATATATCAAAGAGCAAGGAGTGCTGCTTAATCATCAGGCACCAGGGAGCCTGGTAAACATGACAGCAGTAAATAGCTGAGGAGCATCAGGTAGTTTTTCTTAAGAAAACCTCTTGAAATTTCAGGTAGTGTTATTCAAGGTAGATTTGAGTGCACAGCTCTCTGTATTTGAAAAGAAAAGGACGAGGAAATGCTTTTTCCAGGCGAGTTCTTGGCATGCCCCAAATATGCCTTTCAAGTAGAACAGCACGAGAAAAGATAAATCTAAGCCCTTTGCAAATATGCGATGAGGGTGTGCAGAGCACACGGCAGAAACCGCTGGGAGCGTTCGCTGGGAGCCTGGGAAGGATCAGGGCAGCCGTGCACAGCACCGCACAGAAGCGGCTTTTGTTCCAGCAGCAATTAAGTGCATTCCT
>NW_009634107.1:33609-50435 GCF_000690535.1 Cariama cristata
AGCCCAAGAGAAGAGGCATCCCTTGTCCCAGCCTCCAGCCCCGTGCTCCCGCCAAGACACCCAAGGCCAGTGGGGGAGATGATGGATGGTGTCCTGAAAGTCAGCTCGGGATGCTCAGGGAAAGTCAGCTCTGCCAGGGAAACAACTCTGGGAATGCAAGGAGGACATGGAGGGAAAGCGTGGGGGAAGATCCACAGCTGTGCCAGGAAGGGAGGGATGGCATGGGGCTCCATGGGGACAGGGCTCTGCTCCACCAGCCCTTGGGGGGACAGCGGGGCTCCTCTCTCCTACCTTGGGCAACCTGCAGTGAAGCCTCATGTGTCAGCTGGTGGCCCAGTCCCCAACCTCTCCCATCCTGGTAGTGTCCACCAGAAGATACCTAGTAGGTGTCCAAGAAATGGATAGAGGTACCAGTTTCCTTCCAGTGACTCTAAAGTAAGTCCAGAAGGGTAGCGTGGATGAGACATCCAGCACCAAGGTGGCTAAATCAGAAATAATTCTTCCCTCTGTGCATTTAATCCATCATATAAGGCAGTTTCTTCCCATGAGCAGAGTGTGTTGCTTTATCTGATGGGTGTCAAAGGTCCCACCATGCACTCATCTATTTGATGACAAACACGGTGGGACTCCCACTCTGCCCAGCAGAACCAGTCTCTGGTTCAAGTGGAGGTGCTTGCAGAGACAAGATCAGGCAAAGGGCCGGGGGGTTTCTGAGCTGCTAACGCGGTGCCCTGCCTACAGAGGCTGGAGAGAGGTCAAATGCAGAGTATTTAGGAATCCCCAGTGGAAAGCATGTAGAAATGCACTTCAGAGTGGAAAATATTACAAAGCCCAAACTCCCAATATAACTGAAGAGGCTCTGGTTAAAAAGACGCATACTGTAGATAAGTAGAAGCAAAACATTACTGAAAAAAGGGAGTTTTCTCCTATGAGGTGCAAACCCTGTGCCGCTCTCCCCCCCGACATGCGCACAGCCAAGTGTCGAGCGTGCATCCACCCCCTCGACCCACCCAAAAACACAGACATCGGCAAACTCCTCTCAGCAGCAGATCTCCAGCAGACCAGTAGCACGATCCCACTTTATATATATAGAGAGAGATCTGCCTCCAGAGCAAAAGCAGATGTGGTTTACATTGAAACAGCTTCTCCAAGGTACTCAGGTGTATGGCATCAGCAGCATCAGGGCACAGGGCTCGCAGCTGCACCCCAGCAGTCGCACGCAGCACCCAGTGGCACCTTGGCTTCCAGCCAGGGATGACTGTGTGGTGTGTCACAGGCGAAATAAGGGAAAGGCGGAGGGCATCAGTGAGGGCAGGGCCCTCAGTAATGCTCATGGAGATGCACCGTGGCTGTCCCTATGTGATTCACATCTCCCTCCGTGGCACAGAGAGAGGCTGAAAGGTCTCTGCCAACCCAAGGTGGCACTGAGGTTAATCGGGATATGTGAGGGCATCACCTTGGCTGTGCCAAGTGGTCCCCAACACTGGTCTTTCATAGGAAGAATGACCGCAGCCCCTGCACACTGCCCAGCACACATCTGCCATAGAGAAAGCCTTCCTCCTCCTGCAGGCACTGCTGCAGCCCTGAAACGTCACCCACATTTCGACCTGCTTCGTGGGAGCATCACTTTAACACCGTTGTCTCTAACCTGCCTTTAAAGCCTTTGCTGCACCAAAGCTTGATGGCCACCATCGCTACCAGGAAGCTGAAGGTTATTTCAAAGAGGTTTGGACCTTCCCAGGCTTTGGGACCTTTACAGGTCCTGCGCAGGCACCGCTGCCTGGGGTCATGGCTGTCACTCACGACTGAATCCCATGTGTGGCGTAAGCAACACATTGACCTTAAAATGATTGTCAAGCAGGGAGGTTTGTCTAATACTGATGTACGGGAAGCAGAACGATGACACTGTCCCCATAGGCATTTCGTGGGTGTAGGCACAGTGGGTGATATCTGAAGGTAAGGTTGGGGATCCATGCATGGAGCTATTCAGTCATGTAACAATAGGATTTCCCTGTTTGGGGGAAAAAAAATTAAACTGTCCTTATAGGAAAGTGGTCTGTGATGGCCATAGCACACACGTGCACACCCCTTTTGCACCCTCGTTTGTCAGGCAAGTTCTTGCATGCTCATGAAAAGGGGCTCAGCACCCAAAGCACAGCCTTGGGATGCAGGCTGGCATCCAGAACTCCCTTCGTGCAGATGGGATCTAATTGTGCCATTGATTTTATTTAATTATGTTCTTGCTTTCTCCTAATTCACTTACATTCTACTTTGCCATCCATCACAGGGCTGCAAGTGCAGCAGGCTGCCTGCAACGAGTATCTGAATCGATGCTATTCGAAGCTGCCTGTGGGCGTTGGACTGCCAGCAAGCAGATTTTTTTGTGCAAGCCCTTTCCAGCTGCCCAAAATGCAAACGGGGGCAGAGAGAAGTCCAGAAGTAAGAGGAACTCAGGCCCAAAAGCTGCTGCAGATTGGGAAGCAGCTTGCTGAACTCTGCATATTTTGCACCAATTGTGTCTGTTAAAATTGTGTTTAGCTCCGAGGTTGTCACCGAGCATCAGTCTGGGTCTCCCAGAGGGGAAAAGGCTCTAAGAAGAATTGGCAGAGTTCCCTTGGGCCCAACCTTGCACTAGCAGAGTCAATACTGGGGTTTTTCACCTAACTGTACCAGGGCTTTCTGGAGTAGCTTTTAGGCAACACAATGAAAACACCTTTAAAAAACCTCCACAGAGAAATAAGCAGGGAAAAAAACACAGAGAAAGAAAAAAGAAATTGTGAGCTTTCCTCCGACTTAAACCTTAGAACTCTTCAGCCACCCCTCCCAAATAATTTTTGATGAAAACATTTTCTAATGCAATAATATTCACATTTAACTAGCTCTGATTTTTCTGTAGCTAATAACATTATTTTGAACAGCTGAATCAAATTATTTTCATCTCTGTACACAAGCAGCACAATAATAGCACGCATGCCATCTAAGGGGTCGGTACCCCAAACCCAACAGAAACCCCCCAGACAGAATGATTTGCAGTGGGGGAATAACTGCGATCTTATCTACTGGTATCAGCCTTGCCGAGTGCTTTATTGGGATAATCGAAGGCAGAGCCCGAGCATAAATCCCAGCCCTTCCCGTGCGTCCCCAGGACAGCGCAGCCGGCGCGGTGACGCTCCTGGCGCGTGCAGAGGGAAGGGCGTGGGTGGCACAGAAGGTGCTGGCACTCCCTGGGGAGCTCCCCTGCGTTTCGATGGGTGACACGAACCCCGCCGCTCCCAGCGAGGACCAGCCCATGCAGAGGTGCCCCATTTGCCAGGGCAGCGCACAGCCTTGGTTGGTCCCTCCAGGCATCCTGTGTCTAAATATTTTACCTTTAGTTCATTAGCCCTGAAACACTGTCTTGAGGTGTGGGCAGTGTTATAAAAGTCTTAGTCATGCAGCATCTCGGGGAGACTCCCAGCTCGTACTGACAGACCTCTGCTTCTTGAAACCGGTGTGAGTTGTCCCTGTTACCCCCATCCCTGGTGCTGCAGGGGAGGAGCACGGGAGATGCTGCATCCACCCCGCAAAGGGCTGCAAGAAGATTAGGGATAGGAAATCTGAATGTCTTTAATAAAGTTTAAGTGTCTTATTTTTGCAGCGGGCAGGGTAGAAGAAGCTAGGACAGGTGGGATTTCCCTGGAGGAGATTTCTGTTCTTGCAGGGTTGGATAGGTGAAATACTTGTGTCTTACGGCTCATTGCGCTTGGGCATCGCAGAGTCCCAGGGCAGCCTCGCACAACAACAGGGTTTGGGGAAAGGAGCCTGGTAAGGGCTTCTGCTGTCTGATACTGTGATTAACAGGGCTTAGAGTAATAATGATGACAACTGGTTACTATAGGATTTGATCCTGCCCACACCGAGAGGACCCAGCTTTGGGTCATGAGAAATTACGGCTCTTTCTGTGTTTGCTACCAAGAAGGGCTCAGCGTGGCTTTGTAGCTATTGCAAAATGATGCAGGCAGTGATGCAAAGGCCTCCTCCTGAGCAGAGGCCAAACACCAGGTCCTGGCTGTGGGGTTAGGCAGGGGTAGACCTCGAAGTGTGAGGAACCCCAACTTTGGAGACAAGGTCTCCCTTGGAGGAGGTGGCTCAGTGCTGGTCTTTACATTTCAGAGCTGGCAGAGCACAGCGAACACCAGTGAGCTTGGTTCCTTTGCTTATTGTTATTTCGACCGGCTTTTTATTAAGGTTAAAGATCAAGGTCCTGCTGACCCTTTGGGCTGAGCAGTTCACATCTGAGTACGTATTCAGGAAGGCTGGAGGGCCAGCACCTGCAGGCAACTGCCAAAATAAATGGTTGTATTATCCAACAGTTTCCTCCCCTGAGACTCAATTCATGAAAGAGAAAATTAAAGCCAAGAAGCCTTAGGTGTGGAGCAGCAGCCCTACACAAAAATAAAAAAAAAAGAGGGCCCATGAATTAGGCTGTAACACATAACACCTCTGGTTGTTTTCATCACATGCATGCGATTAAAAACACATGCATGATGAAATGCAGGTTTCTGGAGGAAAATGAGTTTTACCATGGAAAGAGGAAACAACATCAGCGGCAAAAATACAGCAGGGTGGGGGAGTCCCAAGGCGACTGCGGATTGAGTGCTGGTCATCAGGGCTGCCCTCCCCGCTCAGCCAAGCGGGCTGTGCCCACCTCTCCCCTCACACCCACTTACAGCAGCTTCCCCCCAGCATCGATGCTCCGGCCCAGTGCGTCCCACTCCCACGCAGCCCCCACAGGAGCTCGTGGTCCATTTCCCACCACCTGCCCACCGAGTGACTTCCTCACATCTCTGTGCTTGCAAAGAAACCCTCACCCATCACAGCCAGCTGTCTGCAAGAGCGAGGTGGTGAGACTGGCTGAGGTTCAAACCTTACGACAGCAGCACACCACCAGTTGGGAGACGCTTTCATTTCGACAGAGGGATGATGGCAGTACTGTATGAAGTGTTGATTCTTCTGTAGTGCCTGGTGACATCTTCTAAATGCTTTGTGCTAATAGTTTGAATCACTTGTTCTCCTGCAGGAATGAAAATGAAACTACACTGACACAAAAGATTTTGCATTTCTAGAGGGAATCCCAGACTCACAGCACATTCTGGGCCAAGAAAATCATCTCACTTCTGCATCTGCTTGCCCTTGTCTGCTCAGAGGGCCACAACGGGATCAGGAGGAGTTGCCTACAGGCATCAGTGGCCATCCCAACGTGCATTCCCTGCATTCCAGCCAGGCCAGGCACGGAGCACAGTACCAGGTATGGTAGCTTCATCCTGCACAGTGTGCGAGTTCCCCTCAGGATGGATTTTTTTTCCAAACCTCTTTGCTGTCAGACCAACCTTTTCACTTGATATGAGGAAGCCAGAGCAGGAGCTAGAACAGCACATGTGGGTGTACAGAAGGGAGCTCCTCAGTGAATCACTCGCTCCTGTCCGTGAAAATCCCCCCTCATTGTCATTTACATAATCAATGCCTCTCGGCCCCAAGGTTCCTGAATTGCTTGAAAGATACTGAATGTAGTATCTCTCCTGCAACAATCAGACAACGCTAAAGAAAGCACAGCCATCTCTGGGGAAGAAGTAGCAGATGTTATAACGCTACAGGACACCAACAGCTAGGACCAGAATTACCAGGAAGGTGTACAAGCATTTGGCCATAAAAACGGTCTTAGCATCTCTACTCTTGCAAAAAGCATCTTAGAATTTGTAAGGGTCAGGAGGACTTTGTTTTTATTTCATCTGAAAGACGGTACCTCCCCCTAGCTCCATGCCGAGGAACTGGTTCAGTAATGGCTCTCCAAACATCTGCCACTTGGAGCTCCCCTGAAGCATTTGGGGACTTCTCCAGACCCCCCCATACCGTGTGGGGATATTTCCAGCCAACCCCCTCGAAACTTTTTATAGGAAAAAAGAATGAGAAACTAGATGAAAAGGTTTAGTGGAACATAGCAGGACAACAAGCCCTTGGATGCTACAAGTGAAAAGACACAAATGAGAAGGTGGGTCTCAAGTTCTCAGGATCTCTCCCCGTCCTTCAGCTTCTCTCTGCCCATCTACACACCCCTTCCCCAGATCACCCAGATCCTAAGCAAAAACAGAGCCTGAAAGTGATGGGATGGAAAGCAAAAGCACAGTTCAGAGAAAGCTGGAGTTCTCCAGCACCAAGAACGGCCCCCAGAAGCACAACCTGCTGCCTGGAAATCCTGCAGCACTGGAGACAAGTGTCCTTACCTTCAAGACTACTGAAAAGAGAGACCTTTTCAAAAATTCAAATTACAATTAAAAACCACTGATATTTAATTCAAAAAAAGTATCTTTCATTTCCACCCCAGACTTTACCAAGGGCTGTGTCCACACAGATTTGCCCTTACAATCAAGGACCACACGTTTGCATTCACATTACATCTTCCAGTGTCTCCAACCTCACCAAGCGACAAGAGCTTTCATAGTGCTTCTTATTCACTTCTCCTCCCCCTCTTTAGAAGCAGAAAAATAAAATATGTGAACATGAGTGCCGGCATACTGTATTTTCTAACAGCTGTAACACTGCCAATATTGCAAATCAGGGGCTCAGCTTGTGTGGAACCAGCCTTCGAAGCCTTGGCCTTCAGGAGCAGATGCAGCAATGAGGGGCTACCTGCAAGCTGATGAGGGCACAACCTGTACTGATTCACGCTCTCAGAGAAAAGCAGTAAAAGGGTGGAGAGCATCCACACCCTGTTCCCTCTGTACATCTTGAAGAACCCATATTCATCATCTAAATAAATTATCGTATCCCATGTAGAACCCAGGTTTTCCAGCTGGAAGCCCAGTCAGTCCTACACAGCACGTTGCTGTATGACCCAGCGGTACCAAGGGATACCCATATTCCTTGAATGTTTAGTTGCTGTCTTTTCCATATGATTGTCACCTGAATTTTCCACATGCCCTCTGGTTTAGGGACCAATTGTAGACTGATGACCTCCAGCCCGTGGTGGCATTCGCTAACAGAGGAGACAGACACAAAGGTGGGTTCACACGGCAGCAAGCAATGGCAGTGCATGGCTAGGTAGTGCTCATGGCTGGTGATGTTCCGGGGACGTAACCTGCAACCGAGGCCACAGCTGGAGGCAAATTCATGTCACAAGGTCGCCGCTGCAGACTTCTAGCTTTCTGTGAGAAGGAGATGCGTGGCTTAGCAAGGCTAGGAATTATTTCTGAGTGAAAAGCCTATGCCGAAACCCACAAGATGCACAGCGTTCTGCATTTCCCAGCAGACAACTTGCACCATGCTCTCATCGCAGCTGGCCCTGGCCCCGTGCAGGAGGCACAGGTGAACCCTGTGCTGTCAGACACCAGGTTTCCCTCTGCCACGCTTGCAGCAATGGGAACGGACAGACCAGGAACAGCAAGAGCTCCCGGAGGTTTGAAGGCAGAAGGCCCAGCACGTCAGCAGGGCATGCCATTCCCCGCAGGGCATCGCTGCCCGCCCACAAAACCTCCTCAAAGGTCACGTCTCCCTGCGATGGATGGCGACAGTTAAATTCATTCCACGGGAAGAGCCGGGTGGTGATGCATGAAACTGTGCCTCGGGTTGTGCTGGCAGGACACAATTGGGACAAGAGCTGCAAGCAAAGTACAGTCTGCTCTGGGGAGCAGAGGGATACATGCCACCACTGAGAGCTACCAGCTGGGCAAAGGAGGTAGCAAAGAGGGTCTGCAAAGGAGAAGCGAGAAGAATCTGCCACCGTAGCACTTCCAGGTCCTGCCAGCCCAGGGAGAAATAAGAGCCAAGATGATGAGAAGATGAGAGGATGCTGTGGCATCCCTTGGGGCAGGGCATTATCCATGCAGGAGCCAGGCTGCTCCAGGAGACTCTCCTACTTGGGTAATCTCTGTTTTTTCCCAGCACTGTGGACCAGGAGGATCTGCAGTCCTTCCCTCCTGAGCCTGGTCTTCTCATGGTGTCGCAGCTCTGACAGCTTGAGAAACAGTAACTCGTGGGAACAAAATGAGGTTCCTAGGCCTGGTTTTGTTCCAGGGGTTTTTTTGGTGAAATCTGGGACATTTTTCACCCTTTTCAGGCCTTCTCGCCATCCCTCCCAGGAACAGCTAAGGGCAATGTGGGCATCTCGCACAGGTGGGAATGGCAGACTTCAGCTCAAAGGACATGGAGCTGGGTGCGCCTGGGCACAGCTCCCATCCCAAGGCCAGTCTGCCCAGTGAGTGTCTATCACGCTCTCTCTGACAGTCTGCTCGGAAACCTTCTGGACAAAAACCTTTCCAGGTCAGAGAGATTTCAAGAAACAAATGTTTTCCAAAGGGGTTAAAAAAAAAAAATCCTAGTAAACTTTTTCAACAATTTAACTTCAGGGGTTTTTTTGGCTTATTTCCAAGAGACACCACTAATTTAAATTCACAGGACTCGGCAAGGCATCCCGCCGCTCTCTGGAAGGCATGACGCGTATTCCTATATTCTCCATTTCTCTTTCCACCAACAGACCTCACTGCATATCCTCCCTCTTCCTTACATGCTCTGCCTTATTAATAGCATTGCCTGCTGTCCCCACTCCAGCTCACCAAGGCCACCTTGAGATGGCAAGGGGCTCTCCCAGCCGGTGGGGCTGGGGAGTCCCGAGTGCTCTCCATCGTCTTCCCAGAGCTGGTCCACAACACACGAACATGTGCGTCTGCACATACCAGCAATGCCTCATGCCCAGAGAATATCCACCCAGGAGTACCTCCGAGGGTCTCTGCTTATGTCATGCTTGGTCTTAAATGACTCAGTGGACCAGATTTGTCTTGCCTAACTTTAGGTACTTGGCTAAATAAGGGGATGTGGCTCCTTAGACAGTTGGTGGTGAGGACACAGGAATCAAACACAGAGAGACACAGCCCCAACAGCCTTCGTTCCCTCTGATGCACACACACATCCCTTCTCCTCATCCTCTGCTCCATTTATAAAGGAAAAGAAACATCCCTCCAGCAAAGTCAGGAGCTATGTTGTGGTTTTAATTTCACTACAGGCTTTTTATAGCTTCCAGTGAAAAAAAAGCCCTGTAAGGTGAGAAGGTCGGGGTAATGTGACCGGCGTGCTCAGCGCTGCCTGGGCCAGAGGCAAACGCTGCTGAGAGCAACCAAGCGTCGAAATGCAAACCTGCCATCAGCAAACCAGGTTGGCCCCGAGCTGTTCCCTGTGCGATGCAGAGCCCAGCGACTTGGGGGAAAGGAGCTTCGGTTCTCCTGCTCTATTCCAGTTGATGTGTCAGCCTGGCTCAGCTGATGAGTGCAATTACATAAGGAGCCCTGATGACTTATCGTGACGCTGGGCTGGTGTTCAGTAACTTCAGGATCATGGACTCGAGTGGCTGCTCACAAGTATCAGCGCAGGACACGGGGTCTCGTCCTTCATCCTAACACTGCAGAGCACTTTGAAGGAGCTGTTGGCTCCGCGGGTCTTTACATTGGATCGCAGAGAGCATATTTGCGCTTAAGTCAATATGAAACTAAGTGTTTGGGAAAGCAAAGAATTCAGACCCCAGGTTCTATTCCCCTTGAGATGAGGAAACTTTGGGGAAAAAAAAAAGCCTGGGGAAAAAAAAAAATATCCAAATTGGTTGCAATCTGAAAGCAAAACTGTGGAGGTATGAGGTCAAAGCCCAAAGTAAGAAACAAAGTGAATGGACCCCCTTGAACATCAGAATTGCTGCTCGGGAGGGGAGCAGCGGGGAGGCTGCGGGCGGGGGGGGGGGGGGGGCTGCGGTCGGGGGCTGTGGGGCTGGCAGGGCAGTACCACGACACCTGCCCGCACTACGCCTGCACAGCCCGCCCGGGCTCTCCCACCCTCTCGTTCTTTCCCAAAATGCTCATTTACAAATTCTGCAGCCCAGACTGCCCTTGCTGCCCCAGCAACGAGCACTTCAGGAAGTCTAAAAGGGCAACAGGAAAAACAGCAAAGGCTGCGCAGAGCCGCGCGCCGACAGCACCGCCCGGCAGCTTGCTCACTCGCCCTCCTGGATGTTTATGGAGCATCATGAAATCCTATATAACCCGATGGGGCTTTGCTGGTTTCTGAAACGTTTGCGTTGTAACAGAGCCTCATTCATCAAACATGTTGGTAATGAATTTTCCACTGAGCAAAACCAGGGATGCTCGCGGGGACAGCTCCTGAAACAGTCTGTGTTTGGATCCAACCACTGGCCAAAACTGGGTTCCTTGTTTCAGATCAGATTTAAAAAAAAACAAACCCACAACATCCAAGTGGGGCATTCATCCTCAGCTTCAACCCCTTCCAAAGACAATTCATTTTTACCTGTCTCAGAGTGGAGAGACCCACTCTCCCTCTCTGCGGAGCCACTCAAGACTTACAGATAGCCAAAGGAAAGGAAAAAAGTCACCCCACCAGTGACAGAAGAACCTCAGACCCACTTCCAGAAGGGATTTAGGCACTAAGGAGCTTGCTTTTTCAGATTTAGACACACATTTTTCTTTCAAATTAATACAAAGTAAGAGTCCAGAGTGTTTGGTGCAGAAATCTCTTCACCAAAGCAGGACCTCAGCCAGGGCAAGGACAGAAGAGACACTTGGTAAGTCCGTGCCATTTGCCCCTTTTCCTCCTCTGCTCATAGCCCGCTCCCCAGCCCACTGCCGAGATCAAACCCTGCCATTTGGCACGGCAGGAAAACCAATCCCCCATCGCACAAACCATATTTCATAAGGAGATTGCATTTCAGAGAGAAAACCGCCGGCATTCGGCTCCGTGACCCTACGGTGAATGAACCGTGTGGGCTGGGTGCTCGTAGAGCCCCGTCCAGCCCAGCAGAGATGGATGCGTCCTCGCGTCCTCACCGCTGCTCCCCACGCGCAGGCAGCTCGGTGGGACTTGCAAATATTTTGTGTTCAAGAAAAGCGAGCGCTTGCCAGGAGTTCTCATGAAGGCTACGGCAAGCTGGGATCGGATCCCAGTTCTCGGTCCAAAATATCCCTTAACATTAATGCTCAAGGCATGCTGCAAAAAGCCCACAGTTATCTGTTGGGCAGGGACTGACTCCCTGGGAGTGTTTTCCTGCACATTTTAGCCTCTGTATGATCAGAGTTACGTTGCTCTATGCTTTACCCCGCCTCTCAATGCAATGCCTGTTACATCTTTTAGGGCAAGCTGCACATAGATGTTTAATGACTGCTTTTTCTAAAGGCCTAGATTATGTCCTTGCAAGCTTTCCTCAGCTGGGAGTCACCCTTTTAGACCTCAGATGCAAAAAAAAAAAAAAATAAAATCGAAGAGGCAAAAGTGAAAGAGAAGGGAGGAAAGGCAGAGAGCTGGAGCCTGAAAGACCCAGGAGACACCAACAACTTTACAAACCACCCAACTCTAGCAAAGTTTCTGCAAGTACATAGGTGCCGTGCCCGCACAGCAGCAGGGTGGGTATCGCTGTTGAGGGTACCCACACCCTCGCCAACATCAACGGGAAACCCCTGGTTTGCCACAAAGAAAAGGAGCAGGCGATGCAACTCCATCCAAGATGACCTCAGTCAAATTATAAAAGAAGCCGCACTCAGCGTGACCCCAGCTTGTCACCAGCCACAAGACCTGAGGTGCAACCCCACCGAGAGCAATGTTAGAATAGATGCAGTGGGTTTTGGCTGGGAGCTTGCAGAGGGTCCTTCTGCCTGGGGGGAGGCACCCATAGCCCCCGGGAAACCTCTGGCCCCCGGAAAAGCTGCGTCAGCCCTGGGCAACGGTGCACCGAAGGGATGGGGAGGGAAGGCGCAGTGGCTCGCCTGGTATTTGGGCAATGTAGCCATTAGTCTTGGAGGACTGCGCTGCTACAGGGAGGAGGAGGAAGAGTTTTCCAGGGAAAAACTGCTTATTCATCACCAGAACTCATTTGGAAATTGTCCAAAACCCAGCTGTTTGAAGAAGTGAAACTTCTCCTCAGTACGTCCCTCTTCTGACATAACTTTGAAGAAAGGTTTCTCCTCCCTGCAGGAGGTGGGATGAAGGGCAGAAGATCACCGTGGGACTGTCCCTCCCAGGCAGGGCTCCCTCTCTACTTCTTGGCTCTGCTTCTTCATCAGAAAACTTGTACCAGCCTCAGCCTGTCCTGCTGCAGGAAAAGAAACTGAGATACCGGGAAATGCAGTAGTTGGGAAAAGTCTCTTCTTATGCAGCCCTGGTCCCTGTCCTGGGGAGCGCAGCACAGCACATGGGGCGTCTTAGCACTCAAAAAACGGTCACCGAATTGCTCCCAGGAGTGCCACCAGCACCCGCAGAGCTGTGGGAGCACGAGCACAGGCTTGGGCAAACCTCAGGGTGGTGGGATGGAGGGGTCTGTATGAAAAGAAAAAAGAGTGAAAGACGGGCTGGGAGAGCAACAGGAAACTGCAGGAGAGACAAGAACTCGGGGACGTGGCCAGGTAGGAGAGGGACCGCGGCACAGGGGCTGGCCTGGAGAGCCCATTGCTCCTGCCTGTGGCAATATGGGCACGTGTGGGGAAAACAGAGGCTTACGGGAGGAGTTGAGCTATTGCAATGAATTTGCTACCAGCTTTATATATCACAAACCTTTACAGGTACTGCTCTGACAGGATATAAGGTCTCATCCCCTGATGCTCCTCACATGCCAACCCTCACAACTTGCATTGCACTAACGAGCAGCGTTGCTCAAAGGAAAAAGCAGGCAGAGGGTATCGTGACAGCCCCCACTTCACACCACCCATCTTGGCGAGGCTGGATCCGGCAGTCCGGGAGCCCCATCCTGCCGCCGGGTCAGCTACAGCCTCTGCAGGACAGGGGCTTCTCTCCACACCTCTGGGAAAAAAAGTCCCCACAGCTACAAACACAGTGTAAATGCTGGCGGATGAATAGATAGGAGAGGCTCCGAGAGCTGCTGTGACCATCAGAAATGAGCGTTTCCCGTACGCATTAACTTGGTGCCTCTTGGGGCACCGAAAGGAAACTTTGCATAGCTCCTGCCAGGTGTCTGTTTGCTAGCACAGCCTGCACATCTTGAGCTTTAAGACAGATCGAATAAAATGAGCTTCTTTTTGGGCAGAAAAGTAAGAAAAGATAATTAAAAATTCAATATAGACATCTTAAATTCCACCTATTGCCTGGCCCCTTGTTGATCCCAGGCACACAGGCAGAAGCTGACCACTGGCCTGGGGCTTAGTCCCGCACCAACCTCCACCACACCGGTCGCTACCCAGATCCCTCCAGTACGTGAGGCCATGAAAGCCCAATGCTGTGAGTGCCTCCTCCAGTCCCTGTGTTTGTAAGTCTCGGGCTCCGAAAAGCTGAGCTCCAAGTGCAGGAGCTCACCCTCCTGCCCAGCCCTCACCTGCTGCTGCTCTGAGCCCCGAGAGATGCTGGTAGCCTTGAGAAATCAAGGGATTTCTCTTGTGAAAACATGGTTTGTCTCTGCTCTTTCACCTTTTATTAGATACCCCTCAGGCCTCATTATCTCTTTGCCTTCTTTAACAAGGTTAATTTATGCCAGCCTAAGACCAGGGAGCAACCAAGTCGCTTGCATGAGCCAAATGCAGTCAAGCAAGGGTTAAACACAGTTTTTCCTATTCTGTCCTGTCCTTAACCACAGGCTCTGGTTCTTCCTCCACCCACCTCTGGTCTTCTCTCAGTTTCACAAGGCTACGGCTGGGGTTTGCTGACCATACAGCCAACATCTCAACAGCGTGAACATACAGCAACCTTGATGTCCCCAGCCTGGGACATCTCTAGTTCTCCATGCGAACCAACCAAGCAGACCCCAGCCCATCCCGTGGGGCTGGGGGAGCTCAGCCTTAACATGAGCCAGGCTGCAGGGTCAGGCCCAAGGGGGTTTGACACCAAAGCAAACACATTAACCACAACCCCCTTGCTCCAGCCTCTATCGCAGGATGCTTTTTATCCCAGAGAAAGTCCATGGCATGAATCCATCAGCTGCAGTGCAAACCGAGAGCCTGGAACAAAGCCAGGGAAGCCATAATTTTTACCTTCTGTTTGAGAATAATTGATCTGCCTCATTTGCAGTGCTGGAAGCAAAGAGTCTGGCCAAATTTTGAAGTGAAGTTCACTTCTGCGTGAAGACTCACTCTCCATCTCCTTCAAATCCCACCTCCCAATCCCTGGGCTGGAGAAACTGCTGCCGTGTCTGCCTGCCAGCTCTGCCCGCTCAGCCCCAGGCCAGCCTGCCCGCAGACGGCAAAGCGGGAAGATGGATTGGGAGCTGACGGGTCCTCAGCAGCTTGGTCAACGGAGCTGTTTAAGGTTAAAGTCAGCACGAAGGCAAGTGAGACCTAGAGCTGTTCTTGCATGGCCAAGGGGAACGTGACCGCACCACGAATGTCACGAGAAGAGTAACGGCCATCTGTGGTGATGAGTATCCCACTGAGCTTTGGTTTTAATTAAAACTGTTTTGTTTTTCCCCAATAAAACAGATATTTAGGTCAAAAATTACATTTTTTTGGATGTTATGTTGTTGTACCAATACCACTCCGAATGCCCTAGAAATGAGGAGTTGGAAGTGATACCCAAGATGTCTCAGGCTTTGGGGTACCTCATGGTTTCACCTCAAGTCCTCAGCTGATGGCCCTTCCCTCAGTTTGGGCCTGACAATTTTCCCAGGAGGCACCAAACTGCTGCTGACATCCCAGCAAAGGCTCTTGCACCAGGGACAGGCCAAATGCCACCGACTTCCACAAAGCCCTGGTTCGTCTCAGCCCAGCTACACTCACACCAGATGAAGGAACTGACTCTGTTACAGGGGAAGGAACAGACTCTGGTTCCCTTCATCACAAAACATCTTTCACAGGTGGAAATCAGTTTTAAAAGACAGGAGAAGGCATGGATCTTCACCCACTCTACTGCATCATTATGGAGAAAAGCAGAGTTGCATGGCTGCAAGCACCAAACTCACGATGAAATCTCCGTGTTCTGCTCAGACCAGCCCATCCAAGGCAGGATGCATTTTTTCATGCTAAGCTACAGCCACAGCCCTATGCAAAATGCAGCATCATACACCAGATTCTGCAAGCCTTTCCCATAACAATTAAAGCAAGCAATAACCTCTACTCCCTGGGGAGCGACGCGACCTCTGCTCGCTCCCACTTGCCAAGCCGACGGCACTTTCCAATCACACCATTGTGCAGCCAGGGAAAACAGCACAACTGCCATTACCTGCTTTCAAGGTCACCATTACAACAAGTCTCCTCCAACTCCTACATCACCCAGGTTTTATAGAGGCTCACCCTGTCATCTCTGCATCATCACGCTATCAGATCCTCCAGGGAGGAGAGTTTCTAATGGAATTGCTGACACGCATCCACTTTACCCCACTGCAAACTGCCCGGCTTTTCGCAGCAGCACCTTTCCCTGCACACCCTGCTTCGTCTAGACACCGGAGCGTGGGCAGAGCATCCCTCATTATCCATTAGAGAGTGAATCAGCAAGTCTAGAGCCCTGCTCGCTGTGGATTAGCTCTCCATTGGAAAGGATAGCTCTCGTTATCGGCGTTGTACTTTGCCATTAATCCATCTGAAGGAGTCTGGCCAGCAGCCCAGAATGGCTGGGGCGGCTACAGAGGGTTTCTGTTCCCCGAGCATATTTTCATCTCCACCACGCTGAGCTCCCCACGGCCCTGCTAACGGCCTCAGCTAATAGCAGAGCTCGCTTCCAGCTCAGAGACATCAATGGTAATTTAATTGCTAGAGCATCTTCCAGGAAATGTGCTGCTGGATCCAGGCATGGTTAGAAGGAAAACAGAGAGGAGTGACATGGTGAGTGTCAGAGCAGGGCTTGCTTTGGCTGTCACCCTGCTATAAAGCACCCCAAATTCAGGTACAAGCCATTTGAGAGAAGAAATTCTCAGTCTAGGTGATTGGTAGCTGTGGGTGCCGCTGCCCGTGGCTGCCAGCAGCGGTGCAGACCCACACGGTTCACCACCTTGGTGCGGAGATGCAAAGAGATCCTGGTGCACGCAGGGTCTGCTAAATAAACAGGGCTGGCAGCTCCCCAGCAGAGTTTATACCCTGTTTTGATGTGTTTACTCAGCTTGTAGGGCAGGGCTGTAGATTGAAAGCGGCAGGATCTGTTCCCTTTAACCCCCTCGCCATGTCTTCAGACAGCAACTTTAAGAAGGGCCTGGGTGTCCTCCTACCTCTACTGAATTTTGCCAGATCAGCAACATTTCCTCTTTAAGGCATTTCAGATTCTTAGAGGTCCACCGTAGTCAAACAAGCAAGAAAGAGCTGCCTTAGGGGAAGACCACAAAGGGACAAAGCATCTTGCACAGACAGAGCATATTACGAGCTCTTTTCTGCTCTGCAGCACCAAGTGTAGGATGCAACGGCGGACAGGCACATGACTGATTTATAAACTCCCCGGTTTTCTGGCTGCCTTTAGCTGACACGATTCCTGTGGGTGGCTGGAATGCCATTTATCTCCTGAGGCTGCTAAAAGGGAGCCCAGGATGCCAGCACCAAGGGGGAAAACCTTTTGACCACAGAGGAGTTGCAGAAAAACAGCCTTCCACACACCCCACCAAGAGGCTGACAGGTCCTTAGGTGAGGTCCGGGCATAACCATCCCTCCCCAAAAATAGGAGTCCCGCAAGAATTGTCAACCCTGATTGCAAATCAAAAGACTTTTCCCAGCTGCTGCCTTTTGTGCCATCCTCCATCCCAGCTCTGGCATCTCACTGGCATTTAGGGAGTTATGTCTGGAGAGCACCAGGTCTGATTCTGGCTCCTGATGTCTGTAAAGAGTAATCTGTCATGTACGGAGAGGACCATGGGCTAGAAGGTAACTACCAACGCTCTTCTC
>NW_009634107.1:50466-52812 GCF_000690535.1 Cariama cristata
GCTAGTCCTGGCTTACAGTCAGCGCAGCCAAGCAGAGAGCACTGAGGCTGATGGGGAGAGGTGGAACCGCAGTTCCCCATGGTGGCAGTTGGTCCCACTTCAGTAGACAAGCACCGAATGATCTGCTGCCCTCCTCCCTCTCACTGCTGCTGTTTTAAGCTCCAAATCCCACCAGCAGTTTTAAGCTCCAGTCCCCCTGCAGCAGCTCCCCATTTCTGTGTGGGGAGCAAGTGACGGGTACCTCCTCAGCCCAGGGCAGTCCCACCAGCACGCCCCATCTCAGAGGATGCTGCTGCATGGTACCAAATCACTCTGTTCACCTCTAGCTTTGCCACGATGGCAGAACTCATCTTCCCTGCTCCCAGCAGAGCAAACGTTACAGCTGCTGTGAAAAGAAAGGACCACGGGGTAAGGCAGACCCTTCTGCAGCTCGTGCACTCCTCCAAACAAGGCTTGCCACGAATCTTTGGCTCAACCTGCTCACAGATTACCCGGATCATCGCTATTTGAAAAAAAGCAAGAGTATTGGGGTGGGAGCTTTGCCCCAACCAAGGACTGCAGCCCCAGAACAGGCTCACGGCCTGTGCTCCTTCAGCTCAACAGATGATCTGCATTTTTTAGAGGAGGCATTGCTTATTTTCAATGCTATTCTTCCTAAACAGATCATGCAGAGTCTCATACCAGCACAGCTAAAGACCTCGGAGAAAGTCTAGCTCTCCTTCCCCAGGCTCATTGGGAAGAGATCTTTTATTTATCTATTTACAAACTGAAAACCTGTGGTCAAAACCAAACCAAAATCAGTTTGTGGTTTTCGGATTTCTAACAAGAAACTGTAACACCTTTAAGAAAGCATTTACTGTGCATTAAGAGAACTTTTAACAAGCATCTAACAGTTTCGTTTTCGCTAGTAAGAAATTTCCATTATGAAAGAAGTGGAAAAATCCCTTGGTCAACCCAAACTGCACACTCAAAATTCCCACCGCAGGACTAAGGTGGCACTCGAAGAAGCAGATGCCGCTCGCCGAAGACAGGGGCTAAAGGCGGCTGTCCTTGGAGTTTTGTGAGAACAAGGTGTAGGGATTCCCCCTTACATTTGAGCCAGGGAAATCTCATCCAGTCTTTAAGCTTTGCTCCTGTCCTCACTGTGCTAACAAGCAGCTCAGCTGAAAGATGGAAATAGGGAGGGCAGGGAGAGAGAAGAAACAGGAGACTGAAATCACATCATTTGAGCTCTCCATCCCTGCTACCGTATCCAGATGAGCGTTGAACCCACATAAAAGCAGCAAAATTCTTGTAAAAATGTGGGTTTCACTGGAGCAAATGGGTTTGGGGGATGCAACTGCATTTCCAAGCTCCCTCTCAGTGCCCAGGGACTGCAAACTACCTCTGTGACCCACCCAGGTGGTTTTTCTGCACCCAGAGCTCAGGCCTGAGCAGTTCAGGAAATCCAGACAGGGCTGGTGTACTAAACCTTCCCGGATTTTGCCTTTGCATCTGCAGGGGAAGAATCAAAATGCTGTCGCTGATGCAGCGGAGGCACTCGCTGCTTGAGCAGGACAGGGATGCACGAGCAAGGGAGGCAGAGCCGAGCTCAGGGCTTGCAGCAGGGATGCAGGCACCGCGTGGGGACCGTGATGAGCTGGCACATCGCTGGGCAGTGTGAGACAAGCCATAGGAATGGAGTTGATTGTTCCACTCAAGCAGCTTGGAGAGCAGGCCAGAGATCAGAGATTGGATGAAAAATAGTCTGAGGTGAGATCAAGATCTCTGGTAATGTTTTGGAAGCATCACCTCGGAGCCGCGGGTCACAGCGAGCACGATAGAGCATGCCAGGATTTAAGCCCGTTGCTCAGAGTTACTTTGCCTGCCTTTAAGGCTCTAAGGCGTGAAAGTTAAATCCCCTTGGATCCTAGGAGACTGATCCTGCAAGACTCTGAATACCGTCCAGCTGCAGAGACTCTCACAACATCTAGACATTATCAGCCCCACCTTTCTGCCCACGCATCTTTTATCACAAAGACCTGGGAGTTTTACTCCCACAGAAGTCAGTGTTAACCCTCCACCGAGCTGCTATTCAAAGCATCACAACAGATCCGTAAATACAAACACATAGCCCCCAGCCACTCCCATGAGCATCCCACGATGAAGCCCTTCAGGGCATCATCTCTCTGCAGTTCAGATTGCAGAGCGCAACGAAGAGCGTTGCCAAAAACAACCAGTGCTTCTTGCTGAGTGGCAGTAGGACAGTCTTCTTGAAAAAATACAGTTCGCACAGTTTTTGAAGAGCCAGCGCTGGCCTCTGAAAACCTCTTCACCTGCCACCCACACCTGACCTCCCATTCCTGC
>NW_009634107.1:52843-53843 GCF_000690535.1 Cariama cristata
AAAAGAGTAGCTAGGAAGGTTTAACAACACGCAATGTTAACAGACCCAAAACTCCTTGCAAGCAAGGTCAGACCTTGAGAGGTGGTTCAGGTAGCATTGCTGTGAAACAACACTCTGAAAAAGTCCCAAAGCACTTTAAATTGTGTGATAAAGGCCATTCTCCAAATTCCATAGATGGGGAAATGGAGGTGAAGTGAAATGTAGTGACTTGGACCTGCACCCAGCAGCGAGTGACCTGATAAAACCACCCTAATCACAGTCCTCATTATGCTTCAGAGTTAATACAAAATAGAAGCTCAGACTCCAGTGTGCTGCATCCCTGCATTGGAGATGAGCCGGGACAGCTTGCTGCAAACAATCCAGCCCCTGAGCACCCCAAGATCTTTTTGGGTGCTTCACACCAGGACTGGAAAACACTTCCAGCACTGTGGTGTGGTACTGGGAGAGAGGCTTCTGCTGCGAGAAGGTCAAAGCCGCCTAGACCAGTCCCGAGGCTGCGAGCGTGAGGGTCCGAGGGGGTAACGTGCTGTGTTGCAATTGGTAGCAGATTCACAAAGAGAGCTTGTGTTTATGCACAGAGCTATAAATATTCCCTTTTGAAAAGGCATAACTGGAAAAATGTCTAAATGTCTATTTTTGCCTCCTCTGCTTCACCCACTCGAAACATTGACATCATACCAAGCTCCTACTGAGACAGAGTCATTCCCGAGACCCGGAGCGGCGACTGCACCCAGCGTAAATGCTGGGGAAAGGAAAAAAAAAAAAAAAAGGCATCTTTGTAGCCGGAGAGGACAGACAGAGGAGTGCTTGGGGAGGGGGAATTCTTGCATGAAAATGGCAGGTTTTCCACGGCTCTTTGATTCCAATACAAATGACTCAGCAAAGCCCAATTCCAGGCGGTCACAGCTTTGCCCTAGGCTCACCTAAGGTCCAATACTACTCCAAGAGTCTTCCAGCTACCCACGTTCAGCCTTACCAGCCAAACAACAAGTGGTTCTCT
>NW_009634107.1:54245-71022 GCF_000690535.1 Cariama cristata
TGCAGACACAAAGTTGTTGAGAAATGCTGTTTTGGAAACACCTTGGTGTTAGCTGGGCAGCTCTTAGCCTCTATTCACAACCAACTCTAATTTCTACCTGCTGTGCACTCTGAGGTGAAAGGTTCTCAGTGACAAATCCTCCAACAAAAAGCTCTGCTTGTGAGGTAAAAATACTGGGCTAGGGGCAGAGACACCCACAGACCTGCTATAGGGACTAGAGCGCAGCATCTCCCCAGAATCAGCACCACATGCTGCTGGGGCGCTTGTGAGGTTAAAATACTGGGCTCGGGGCAGAGACACCCACAGACCTGCTCTAGGGACTAGAGCGCAGCATCCCCCCAGAATCAGCACCACATGCTGCTGGGGGCTTGTCACCTTTGTGCCACGCTGCCAGCTCCGTGCACCTTTCAGCAGGGCAGGCATCTCATCCGGAGACACTTTTCTAAATGCGTATTGACACATCAATGACATGCTCAGGGAACGGC
Source organism: Cariama cristata (assembly GCF_000690535.1). Taxonomy (NCBI): domain Eukaryota; kingdom Metazoa; phylum Chordata; class Aves; order Cariamiformes; family Cariamidae; genus Cariama; species Cariama cristata. The sequence goes on from NW_009634107.1 coordinate 54,731, forward strand.
TCTGGAGCACAGTAACTACTCCAAACCCTCAGCAGCTTTGCATCCAGTCAATCCATCACCCAGGTCCCAAAGCAATACTAAGACCCTCACCAGTGGTCCCCAAGCCACAATGGCCACCATTCTCCCCAGCCTTCTGGTCCCATTCTTGGGTGCTGGCATATATATGATGGCACGCACTCCTGCAGGAAATCAACTCCTGTTTTGCTTGAATAAGGCCGTCAGCACCTGGCTTCTGTCTGTTTAATAACCTGAGCATCTGGTTTCAATACAGCAGGCAAGGAGCAACCACAGTATAATAAGTCATCTACAGCTACGATTAGCTCTAGGCCCCCGGTTGTATATTACAATAACAAAGTAGGTGCTGCTACATCTGTTGACAGAGGCAGAGGGGGTCAATTCCACCCCACCCCCAAGAGACACCCTCCATCTCCTCCTGTCCTCAGATCCCCAATCTTCCCTTGTGCCACATCCAACGTTACGCCGATGCTCTGCCATAGCACCTTACGTGCAGGCAAGGATCCCTGCAGCTGTGCCTGCGCCATGCACCAAACTTTTGCCTCCCCAGCTCTCCGGCACCAGGCTACAGACCAAGGGCAGGGCCCAGGACACCGTTATTTTGTGGGTTTCAACCTCACCAGATGAATATCTGGAGCACAGAGCTCACCAACCTGATGAGCCCTCTTGGCATCCCCAGTGCCATCTACACCCTCTCCATTGCAGCCCTGGGCTCACCGATGGCATCGCTGTACCTTGGGGCTCCAAAATAATAATGATTGATTTCAACTGGAGCTGAGCAGAGCCCTCAAGGTATTTTATTAATGCTAGTGAGTACAAGCTGGATCATAGAATTACTGTTCTGCAAATTTGCAGCTCCGGAGAGGTCTCTTATCCTCAGTGATGACAGAAAAGTCAAAATTTCCCATAGAGTGAAGTTACTGAAAAACTCATTTTAAAAATTACCAAAGCCAGCATGTTTGTAGCTTGGGGTTTCCTCTCCCCCCCTTTTTTTTTCTGCAAGTGCTTTTTACAACACTTGGTTTTGCCTGTTTCCATTTTACTCTAATTCATTATGGAGAAGCAGCACTTCAACCTTTGCTAAAGGCATAACGCGTTTTCAACTGGTTTTTTTTAACAATAAAATCATTCAATTCCTTGAAACTTTTACACCTCTGCCCATTTTGCTGCAGAAAGCTGTCCTGCCAGAACATTTTCAAGACAGCTTCAACACGCCTGAACTCCAATACACGTGCACAGTCCAATCCAACTACGTGTTACTGTCCCTGCTGCCGAGAACGGAGACAAAAAACCAGCAAGTGCATCCAACGAGGAAAAGAGGAGAGCAAAGAGCAGCCCTCAACGCCTCCACCGGTCCTAGGCCTGACCATGGGACAGGGTTCCCCACCTGGAAAGGCACCACTTCAGGGATGCCCTGGGACACCTTCCCACAGTGAACTCGAACACCTTCGAGCACATGTGCAAACACTTGCACGTGCAAAAGAAAAACAAAAATGTTTTTCTTGGTCACTTCAGCTACCATTTCTGACTCTCCAGGGATGATTTCAACCTTTTTCTGTACCACTTCTCACCACAGAACTGCCTACAAATAGCGCTGGTCTTTCACCTGCAGAACGAGAAGGCCATTCCCTGAGGGAGGAGATGTAATAGAAAAAATTATTTGGTTTAACACAGAGGTATGAACAAGATCCCAGCCCTGGTAAAGCCTCTGTGCAGTCAGGAGAAGGAAGGCAGGCGTTTTCCATCTCACCATCCCCAAGCTGTGCAAGCACATACAATTCACATCTCCTCCAGCATCCTCTGCACAGGCAGGGCCGGACTGCAGTGAACCTGGAGAGAAACCAGTGCCTTACCCCTGCTTCCCTGGGAATTTGTGATTGCAGAGCAAACCAGTAACCTTAAGAAGCTCGAACAATCATTCACAGAATATCTCACACTTCTTCCACTTGCTTCAGTACTCCCATGCAACTTCATCCTAGTGTTGACTACATACATCCACACTAGTAAATAAGAGCCATCTGGGTCTCCTGACTATTTCTGCAGTCATCACATCAGCAAGGAGGTAAGCACATGACGTCATCCCGTCCCTTTTCCAAGATCCCTCACAACAAACAGAAAAGTCAGAGGGAAGAGCTGGAAACTAAGGTTTATTTATTTCTTCCCAGTTTCGTGGCTTGCAACCAAAGCCGCGGGTTGGCAGGCGAGACACGCTGCTGAACACGGGCTTGTGACGCGCTGCGCCCGCCCGCGCAAGCAGGAGGGGTGCGAGTTACCCAGGGCTCAAAGTAGGGCAGGGAACAAATTTATTTATATATCCAGAGAAAGCGGTAATTTCTCTTTTTTTGTTGCATTTTCTAATTCTTTACATTTTTTTTCCCTGCAGAGGCCCAACGCTCTTTCCCAAAGCATTCAGCTGACGAGTGGCACTGATCCCATCTCAGCCAAAATCACATGAGCTGACAGCAGCAGTTGGGAACCACACACTATACACAGCAGCAAATACTCCTGATTATTAGATACGTTGTTTATAACTTTAGCAAAGTTTTCCAGGGCAGATAGCTTCTTCAAGTAAATTTAATTTTGATGAAAAAAAAATAATTGACGGTTTGGTGTTTTTTTTCCCACCATCACAAGGAAAATACTTTTACTTAAATGCATTAAATGTTGAAATGATGCAACACCAGTTCAGTCCCTGCAGAAGCAGAATCTGAAGCTAGAGGAGATCACCCCTGCAGGAAGGGGTGTCTTCTGCTGCCGACAAAAATTCCCACCGAATTTGCCAGAGTTTGAAACTCCAGAGAAATGGGAGGTCGCATCCCCAGCAGGACAGCACTCCGGGGACACAGGCACACATGGCTAAGCTGGGCACCCTCCATCCCACCTCTCCAGAGCCGCCTGCTCCCCTTTAGCTGCTCTCCTTACCAGTACTCTTACTGGAGGAGGAGCCACCTCGCAGGTATGCAGGCTGGTATAGTCTTTAACTGAGTAGTCACTCAATAGTTTGCTCCATTTGAACCCTGCCTCACTCAATGTACAGGATGGACCTTTTGTAGCAGAGATGGACGTGCTGTCGGAGGTGCCTGCGGGCTCCATTACACAAGTTGGAAGGTCTCAATGAAGGAAGGTGGCCATAGAGATGGTACTAGAAAACTGGATTCTACCTCTGTCAGCCAAAGAATGAGGTGATGCCTTTGCAAACGGTTTTTAAAATATCTGGCAATATTCCTCAGCACCTAGGGTCTGAGCTGGCATGCACCAGCAGCTGGAGACCCTAAGTATACATTTTTCCCTTATCGCATAAGGCTAAGGACTTGCAAAAAAAAAAAAAATAAAAAAATCACATGTGCCCCAGCAATTTTGACCTTAACATCTCTGCTCGTCTATAAAAGTGAGAAAGGAGCAGCCCCTCATCTACCAGCTCACCGATCAGCTTTGCTGCTGCATTGCTTTTCTATGACTTGTGTGCACAAAAGCATCACGTGCATAGCTGTACACATACATAAAGTCCGGTAAATGCAACTTGGACAGACCTCACACGCTAAGGACAGGCAGGCCAGGGGAAAAGGGATAAAAGTACAAGCAAATCCTTGTTGTAAACTCCTCTCCCTTCCAGTCCACGCTCCTTCAGCAACATACAGCTTCAAGGAGAGGGGACCCCGATTCCCTGTGCACTTTTCCAACATCTTGAGTGGATGCAGACGCACAGAGAGTCCCCAGAGGCCGTGACCCTCAGCCAAATCCCCGTGACGGCTGCTGGCACTCAGCAGCGATGCCAGCGGGGTCACAAGATGCAGGAGAGCAGAGAACGGGGCCCTGTGTGTGTCCCAGCTGCGTGGGCGTGCAGGCATCCGCATCTCCATACTGTGCCCCTGCACTCCACCCTTTGTGGGGCATTTCCAAAAAGCGAAGCAGCAAACAGCTAGCGAGGCACGTGAAGCAAGATTGATAGGAAGAGGTTATGGTTTTCTCCAGACTCGAGAGCAGACAAGTGCAAAATGCAAGACCACCACCTTTTGTGCTTGTCTGCTTTCTTTTGAATAGGGCTTTTAGGAAAAAAAGAGTCAAAAAGTTAAATGCTATTTGCATGTGTAGTTTAATGCACTCTGGAAAACACTTGAGAGCATCTTCTTTTTCTTTCCTTCATTTCTAGCTGCAGCCAGATCATTTCTTCTTGCCGAAACGCACCAGGGAGTTACACGGTAGCACACACGAGGGAGGTTTTCTTGCAAAAATAACCCTGTTGCAAACACTTGGTGATGGCAAACTGCTCTGAGCCATGCACTGTCCTATGGAGTCCTTCCCAGTCCCAGGGGTGCTGCTACCTCTGCTCAGCTTTGGCAACGCTTGGGTTTCCTCCTCAAAACCAGCTTCTTGAGGCTCTCCGTTTGGCTCTGTCTCTGCTGGGCAGTTGGATGCAGCCTTTCTCCACTTGTCCTCCTCAACGAGCATCTTGACCACGGGGGCTGTGTGGGTGGTGTAGGCAGGCCATGGGCAGTGGCACTGGATGAGGTGGCCAGGCAGACCCATGTTGGCTGAGGGCAGCACATACTCTGCAACCCAAGAAACAGACACCATGAGAGCACAGTCGGTTACCTCCTGGCTTCTTCCCTCTCTGGGAGGAGTTAAAAAGAAGGATGCCTTTGGTGACACCAAGGATGCTCTTTGGAGTCAAAGATCATGGTTGGGATCAGTGATGGCTTTGCTATGGCCAAGCAGCACCAAGGGACAGCAGTGCCATACCAAGTAGCTACTCTGCCATCAAGATTCAAATAATCCATGCAAGAAATATTGATGATGTCCATCATTGCTAGCCTTTATGCTTTTATTTCTATACTTGAGCACACAGTGTGATTGCACTGACCAAGGAGGAGCTGCAGAAGGTCTGTATTGCACTAAGAAGCACAGTGGGAAAGGAAAAAAAGAAAAAAAAAAATCAGCAGTTCTCATTTCTGGAGCACTGACCGACGGCCAAGATAGCACACAGCAGGACAAGACTGCACTGAAGATCTTCCCAGTCTCAGCTTTCTGCCCTTAATCACTCAAGCCTTGCACCTCAAACACAAAGCTACAAGGTTGGTAGAAGTGGCTGGAGAGATTAGACCGAGCCTACTTGGGAAGATGTCTGTCCGAGGGAAACTTCAAAGCAGAAAATTCAAGAAAAAAATCATGCAGAAGAGGAAGGCGCGTTCAAATAGATCTTGGAAAATTAGATCATCGGTATTAGTATTTTTAGATACAAGGCTTTTCATAAAACCAGCTTGTTTTCACTTAGGCGTCATTAGTCCTTTAAGAGTTATGTAGCACATAAGCAGAGTTTCCCTCTCAAATATTTTACTTTTCATTAACTTTGCTTAATGGAACGGTTAACTTAATTATGGCTAGGTAGTCAAAGTAGTAAAATGCAGTCTTGCTTAGCACAAACAGCTGGGATAAGATGGTAGGAAAATCCAGCCGATAAAGGTTCTCCTGAAGGTCCGTTGCACTCAAAGGGATCAACTTCCACGCTGCAGCCAATTTAAAACTGGTCTATAGCAAGCTCTGAGCAACAGCCTGCAGACAAGAAAGGAAGGAAGAACAAAGAGATGGAGCAACCATCCTGCAGTCAATCAGGCTTTTGCTTAAGATATCCATACTTAAGAGCTTGAGATTCCCCCATGCATGGCAGGCACAGCAGTCCCAAGGAGAGGAGCTGGGGTGATCCAGTTGCCCTCAAAACAGGCCAGGACAAGAAGTGGCTGCTGTGGAGGGCAACAGAGGCGAAACGGGGTCCTATCAAAGAGCAAAGCTACTTGGGTTTATAGATGCGTATACACAAAATTATGCTAAATCTTATCCCTTAGATGCTTTACGAACCATTTCGCACATGAAGAAGTAGAGGCCAATAAGTACTTGTCACCTCCGTAGCCCTGTTCACCAGATGTCCCTGGAGGGCACAGCAGCCCTTGATGCATCCTTTGGGCACGCAGCCCCCTCCCCAAGTTTGGCCAAGCCAGGAGCACAGAGGATGAAGGAGCCAAGCTGCTGCAGGCGAGATCTACAAACCTGCCCACATCACACACCCCTCCCTGTTCCTAAATCAGTCAGGTGGAAAGCCTGGTCCTTACCTCGCGTCGTGCACTATTTTCTTTTTGTAAAGCCAGAATAATTCTGCCTCTTTTCTCCCCTTCTCTCCTGCAGAGGGTCAGTCGTTTGTGACCAAGCTATGCATATCAGGGAAATACCCAGAACAAAACCACGCTGAGGTTTGTCAGGGCTCTGATACCCAGGGTCTTCACCAGAAAAGTGTGTCAACTTTGGGTGTTCAGAGGTGGGGACAGAGCTGTGAGCATTTCTCCCAAGGTCCTACCACGAGCTCCTGGTGGAAATTAAAACCAAAAAAACTTACAGCTCCAACTTAGAGTTTTAGAGAAATGAAAGCATTTAAAGAAACGTGCTGCTTCAGATTATCTTTTGCTAAAGTTGTAGGGACAGGAGGAGGGACGAAAAGTATATTTTCGATGGCTTCTGCACCGAGCCACATCCTGCAGGCTCCAAGCCCAAGACCGTGCACCGCAGCCACCGCTCCCGCAGCCTCTGTCCGCACCATGGCTGGTGCCAGATGGGCTCTGGGTGTGCAAAGCTTCAGGAATTTGCTTTGACGTAAGCTCTGCTCCCCCTCGCACTGCGGGAACGCGGCTGGCACCGAGCTCTGCCTTCTGTGCTCCCCCTGCCCGGCCCCTCCACACTCCCAGCTACAACCCAGCACTCGTGCTAACGCCTGCTGACAATAACGGGTTTTCATTGCATCCCAAAGGCGTGCGTTGGGGCTTTGCTCGCTTCCCTTGCCTGAACCATGCTCTCTAGAAACAGCCAGCCTTCCTCCCAGTGAGGAAGACCTCACCAGATCCAGGACAACCCCGTGAAGCACCAGCTGACAGCCCGGCAGCAGGGTAGCGGCGTATGGGGACGACCGGCCAACGGGCAGTCCAGGCTCTTCCCGAAGTTTATAAATAGAAACAGCCTGACGTGTTTGCAGAAAAAAAGTTTCCATACCAAAAAAAGTTTCACCGTGATCGCATCGCTGTAAAGTTACACCGTTCTCTACCTATGCCGTACACGCACACGCTCAGCTTTACAATCAGGAGAAGCCAAACCAAAAAGAAAAAGTCTTGGTTTAAATTATGAGATTTCAGACAGCGGCACACTCTGTGCTTAGGTGAAATGTTTATTTTGACAAGCTGAGATAGTCCATGTCTCTTCAAATGCCTGTTCTGACTCACTATTGGGAGTTTAACACTTGTTACAGAACTGTTTTACCATTTAACTCCTCAGGCTAACACGCAGCAAAAACAACTACAAGAGGGTTAAAAAAAAAATAATATCTTCTTAAAGGACAATTCAACTCTTTTCCAAGTGTTTCTGATGACTGGGGAGTTCTGGCTCAGTCCACCCTCCGGAGCGCCGGGACAGACAGCCAGGCACCCCCAGCCCCGGCAGAAGGAATCGGCGTGCCGGGAGCCACTCCAAGCAGCGACCGCAGAGGATGCATCGGCATGACGGCGAGCGTGCATCCGTGCGAGCTAAAGCACTGTGACCCAGTGGGTAAAACGGCAGGATCAGGCACCAAACAACACTAGCAAAGCACAAAAAGAGCTGATCTGGAGCAGTTTCCCCGACTTTTGTAGGTTGTAGCTCAAGGTCTTTGTAAAATGAATAAACACACCGAGTGAAAGCCAGGCACCCAGCCACCGCACGGGGTTGAGCTGTAAATTTAATTCAGTAGTAACAAAGCCTGTGGAAAAAATGCCATGGGCCCCAAAGGCACAGCAAAACCTCCCTGCTTGTTCCCAGGCAGAACCCAAAGAGCTGCGAGATGGGTGCTGGGGAGGGTGACAGCAAGGGCCACGGCCAAACCAGCAGCACCAGCTGCTATCAAAGCAAACACCAAGCTTAACGTGGGCGAGGACCACACCGTAAGGAGACGGTGAGCTTTTTCTGCGTACAGCCACGACACAAAATGCGCTGCATGTTTTGCGGAGCAAACAAAACGATCCAGCCGAGTCCCTCACCCAAACAATCAATTGTGCAATGAAAAGGCAAAGAATGAGCACAACGAGGTGGTGGGATAGGGAAGGACAAGGGTTGCGGTGCTGAGATGTGGCTCCAGCCCACACCTCCTGCTTGCAGGGCTGGTGTTTTTGTTGGAACATTTACCTTTGCTGCACCAAGCCAGATGTTCCCAGCTCAAAGAGTTCCTGATGCGAAGAGGCTAGCTAAGCTCACGAGTTCACGACAGGAGGACATGTGCATGCACTAGGTGCGTCTCCTAATATTTCAGTGTTTGCACAGTATTATTTTGATCCTGGATAATTACTGCTACTTAATGTGATATTTGTGTAGGCTGGGGTTTCAGAAGGGCCTTGGGCTCAGCTGTGTTGCCTAATTGCTACAGCATCATTGCACAGGGCAATAAAATAAAAGGGGTTTAGAATTTCCTGCATGGTGAGGAGAGAAAAAAAAAAGGCAAAAAAGCAGTGTGATAGACAACAACCCCAGTTTGGATATTTGATGAGGTGAGAACGTTCAGTGATAGGATAAAGTTTGGATACCCACCAGGTGACTTTTCTCCTGTGTAGTTGTAGGCACCTGAGTGCAAAGAATTTCAGATAAGGCCACAAGGTCTGCGTTCCAGGTTGCCCATGTTGGAGTGCAGAGACAGAGGCTGATGCAAATCCCAGACATTTCTCCTCTGACCTTATCTCTAGCCTTTTCCAAACCAGCAATAACTAGAGAAGCCCCAGGGAGAGAAGACACGAACATCAGCCTGAGCACAGAGCTTGGATCCATCAGCTTTTCCTGCATTACATCCCTGTGGAGGTCACCACAGAAGTGACTCCTTCACACCGACGGCATGACAGGAGACGGCCAGATGCTACGACAGCACTGGGAGCTGAAGATGGGAATGCAAAGCACTGGAGAGAAGATGCCAAGGGAAAGCCCAGAGCTGACAACATCTCAGAGCAAAATGAGATGGGATCATCAGCCACCATTTGTTATTTACAGCTTGTGCTTGGCTACTGGCCTGGAAGTGATTTCAGAGCCCAGGGAGAAAAGGCTCTGCAACATCCCTGGGAATCCTCCAAGCGTATCAGCTCCTTTGCTTCATAAGTGCCTGCTAGTGAGACCTGTCTCCAGAATTGTCCTGGTAAAGGCTTTCCAGAGCAGAATTGGGTCGAGTTCCCTCCCACTGCAGTGATGGGATTATTGCCTGCCATTGCCTCTGCAAACTGTGCCTGGCATTTATCTGAAGCTGTCCACAGCAAGATATCTGCTCACGAACTGCTCCAATGGGAACTGCTCCAACACACTCCTCTCCCATCCCGACGCCAGCCTGGGATCTCACCGGCATGCACTGGGGAGCACCACGGTGGGATTTTCACATTCCCTCCGGACGGTGGTTTCCAGTGACAAACCTGACCCTAACACAATGTACCCTGGTAAGTCAGAGACGAGCTCAGCGGTAGGTCTGGCCTGCCACGCACCACCCGATGCAGCTGAGACAAGGCACACCTCTTCCTGGCCCATCGTCACAAGCCATCAGCCCAACTGCATGGCCACCTGCAGAATAACCCCCGGGAAACCTGGCTCCTCCTGTGGAGTACAACCACCAGCCTGGCTGCTCCCTCTAGCCATGAGTGCCAGGACTTCTCTCCCTAAAACCACACATTCCCCTCCCATCTCTGCTTCCCACCTGATGTTCTTCACCGTCCGCCCTTGCTGTCCATCCTTGGCAGTAGGTGCACTGTGAGAAGAGGTGATTGGGTTGTGTGAGGGTCTCCATCCACATCCCATCCTGCACTTTTGTTGGGACTCAAACTCAGCACACACCTGAATTCACCAATTCCCTTCGCTGGGATTAAGTAGCCAATGCCAAATATAAAGACAGAACCTGACTTGAAATAGCAAAATCAGACAATGACTAAAAAAACCCAAACAATTACAAGACCAAGGGCATCAGGGCACCTCACCTGCTCAGGTGCAGCTATAAAGCCAGCTAAGTATTACCTTTCATTTGGGACAGCTGAGAGCACCCGAGATGAGAGCCAGGCCCCTACAGCACACAAACATTTCTGAAAAATTCAGTTTTTGCAGTGTTGAACTTCATGCACCTTTGCTGAAAGTGCCAGCCTTGGAATATAAGGCCAAAAAAATCTCCCACCTGGAAGCTTTCCAAAGAGGGCCTTGAAGGATGTAATATCTAGAATGGGACTGTAAAAACACCTTGTGTTAGCTTAACTTTTTCCTCCTGAAATAAAACTTATCCAAGTCAAAAATTCCCTATTGACTTCAGTGGGAGTGAGTGTTTTTGAAAACCCCATCCACAAAAGCAGCATTGATCAAATTTGATTATTTTTTTTTTTCCCTCCTGTCATCAATGGAACTGTATCTAAATGGAATAATTCAGGACACCGACTGAACTCTCCTGAGCAGTGGGCAACCCTCCAGCATTGCCCACCCAACCTGGCCGGCAGCGGCACCCTGCCACCAGCAACGCAGCGCTGGGGTCTCCGTCTTGCTCGTGGGGTAAACTGTGCTGAGCAGCTCCCTTTAGGATGGGGACCAAGTAGGACGTCTACTACTCAAGGCGAGTAAAGACCTGCCATCCTCTCTAACAGGTAGGGTTAACCTCTTTGGGCTTGCCAGGCAAGTGCAGTTTCAGATCAGACTGCAGCTTCCTAACTTCATCCCTGACCAGACTTTCATCTTAATGTCAAGTGGAATTTATTTGAGGGCAACCTTAGGTTCAAGACACATGTATATACAGTGTGTGTTTTACAAAGATGCTGATTTTACGCTTGTGACCGTTCTTCCTGGAAATTTATTGTCTGGCAGATCTTTGCAAACCTCTCAATGTTAAAACCTCTCCAACCTGCTCTGGAGAGTCAGCCAGGCCATTTCACAGGGGCACTGCTGTCCTAGTCTTTGGAAATCCTCTCGAACTCCAAGATTCTGCTAAAATTTAAGATCTAGAGATCTGTTTATATTTTTCTCCCCAACACAAAGACCCAGCTCCTGATTGTCCACATGCCACCTACATAGTGCCATGGCTGCAGGTGGTTTTTATATGCAAGTTACTGCAGAGGGAATTCAGGGCACAGCATCCTCCAGACCCTCTGGGTCAACTTGTGACCAAGAATGAAACCCAGGAGCTCTCTCTGGGTTTGGCTGTGGGTGGGAGCTGCCGTGGTTCACCTACACCAGAACATGGGATGGCAGAGGAGGACGGTACCTGATACCTTTCCCACAGCCATACAAAGGCTCACCACCTTCACCCACAAGCACCACCGAGAAGAGCGTTTCTGAGATGCATCCTAGCGTTTGCAAATACATTCAGTCAAAAAAACCCAAACAAATCAAAAAGCTTCCTTTGTACACAAGAAGTTGCCACCTCTGTCCAGCTTTGCTGGATCAGACCAGGGCCAACGGTACCTGATACCTTTCCCACAGCCATACAAAGGCTCACCACCTTCACCCACAAGCACCACCGAGAAGAGCGTTTCTGAGATGCATCCTAGCGTTTGCAAATACATTCAGTCAAAAAAACCCAAACAAATCAAAAAGCTTCCTTTGTACACAAGAAGTTGCCACCTCTGTCCAGCTTTGCTGGATCAGACCAGGGCCACGGACCCACTTGAGTCACTTCCCACTGGTTTGGCAGCACGAGCCCCCAGCCTGCTCAGTCTAACCAGGCTATTAAATCAGATCCAGGTTGGTTGGATACCAGAGCAGCACGCTTCAGAGAGTGAATTTGAAAGACCCCTCCCTCACACAACAATCCCTTTGAGACACCAAATGAAAGTGGGCAATACCAGAACTTTACCGTAGAAGTCACCAACAAGAACTATGATTCCTATGAGAATGGGGACACATGGCCAACTTTAAACCCAAATCAAATCCTCGTGAGCTTTAAGACATCGACAGTCAAAGGTCCAAAGCTCTCTCTAATTGCATCCAAAAACGCAGCACCAGAGCCAGGCGCTTCCACAAGCAAGAAGGGAGATCGTGTTGGGGAACAGACATACACAGAAGTAACATCAGGCAGTGAACACAGCTTTTCCTTATTAACCAGAACTTTAAAGCACATGCTAAGTTTTATTCAGGCCATCAATTAAGGCTTTCCCCAATTTTCAGACATTATCATCAATTCACTTAAAATTAACAGGCTATTAACCTGCTATTGTGTCATGCTTCATTTTTCTCATTTTCTTTACCTCTTCAGGATGGGAAAAAAATCTTAGATAAAGCTCTATTGCTAAAACCCTTGGTCAATAAATCTCTCTCTCATGATCTACAACTCACTGACAGCACACAAGGGAGCTGGTAGCAGGGAAACAGTAAGGTAACAGCCACTGCTTGTTTTATTTTATTTTGTTCAACTACAGGTTGAGCTATTCTGTGTAATAAAAAGGAAAAATTATCCCAAGAGAAAGAAGAGAGGGTTGCTTTTTATGAAAGACATTTAAGTCATAAAGCACCCAGCACTTTGCCTCACGCTACAACTCATGCAAGTTTTAATTCTAAGAGAGTTGCTGGCAGCGGGACAGTTTTCACACTCTTATATTTAGAGAGACTCGCCTGAAAAATAGCCAAAGCTGTCGCTTATAAATCAGGTTGTTCTGACAGCGCCCAGAGCAAGTAGTAAAAGCAAATGGGGGGAAATGAAATTACATGCTGCAGAGGGAACTCTGAAATAATGCTGCATTTATTTTGTTTTTAAAAGTTCACAATAATTAGAACAATTTTTTTTCCCCCCTCTGTTCTTTCACTTGTTTTTAAGCCAGCCCTTGCTGACAGGCTCTGGGCCCCCAACATCTGAGTCCCGTTCATTTGGCTTTGGCCAGATGGATCCCATATTCTTGGCTGGGGTACGCTGGCCTGCGGGAGCCGACATCTCCAAAGGCTGGGGTGGAGAAGAAGCAACACTTGGTTCACTCTGGACACGGGAAACGGTGTGCTACGTCCCTTCCGAGCAGCTTGCAGCCATATACGTTCCTGTAGCACAAGGCCAGTCCACAGGACACCTAAGTCAGTGCAAAGGGTCTTGCCATCTTCCACCAACATGGGATTTTTCATTTGAACCAGAATATCTTTTTTCCTACAACCAAATAGTAGTACTGAAAACTGCTGGTCCAAGTTGGGAAGACATTAACAGCTGACGTCCCTTCCTCTTCCCCATGTCCTGGTGGGGGGATGATGACATCTATGCCTCAAAGAAAGCTGACAAACACCATTGAGCATATCTTAATGCTATGTTTTACAATTTAGCTTAGCCTGCATCGCTGGGGGATCTTCAGGACAGGAATTTCTTGCCTCCAAGGCTCCTGCCCAAAGGTCTTTCAACCTTTCAGTATAAGCAACATGAAGAGAAATGAGTGCTACTCTGCCAGAAGTCAACTTCAGTTCTTACTGGTCCTATACAACTCAACTGCAGTTTGCTCTCATCTTCAGAGGATTTTAATTTGACCCTCAGCAAGCAACCAGATGGAATGGCAATTGCAAAAATTAACTGCTAGGAACTAAATAAAGCTGATAAAAGGATAAGAGCAACAAAACCACCCTTTATTCATTCATTCATCCAATTTGACTGAAGTTCTCCAGGAACTGCTTCCAACCCAAACTCCTCCCCATATATGTGAATTGGGAAACTGTGCAATAAAGATGGAAAGAGATGATCACAGGCTCTGAAAGGGCTGGAGGAGGAAGAGCTCAACAGAAGAGGCAGCAAGGCAGTTTTGGGAAGTCAGGATCCCCATGATAGATGCCAGGGAAGGGGGAAAACCCTGCATGGGTGCTAGGGCCACAGTGAAGACCCAATAGAAGGAAGAAATAGCGACAAGTGATTTATTTCTCTTTATTCCAGGATGGGCTTGATTCAACATCAGGTGGAGTTGGTAGGTGCCCATCCGTTGCCTTCAAGGGGCTTCAGATCCACTGGAAATTGAACCACGGGGTAAACTATGATGACCCAAGAACAATTAGCCAAGATCCTGCCCCGGGCCAGGAGGTACCATCACATATACCATCACACCACCCCAAATACCTGCAAATGGGTGCTGAGGTAAGGAGCTAGGGCATGAACCCACGTGGATCACATCCCCTCTACCACCTCACCTCTCTCCAGAGCTGCCTTAACCCCAGGATCCACATGCAGTTACCAGGACCACCTTCCACACCCAACAGCCCCAAGTTTTGAAAACCAACAGTGGAACATAAGAGAAACAAAAATTAGGGTTTCCAGAGCAGCAGCAGTTCGCGGGCACTGCATCCCTGGAGTCCTGCGGGTCGTGTTTTACAACGCGCCCAGCGATATATCAGGTTATGCGGCCGAGAACAGGAACACAGAGCAGCACACGTGTGCGGCGCAGCTGAATGAACAATAACCACAGGAACGCTGCTGGCTCTTGTTTTAGGCCAATTCAAGTTGGTGTTGTTTTTTTTTAGTTTGCAGACACACAACATTATAGTCTTTTTTTTCTAATTTTTCTTCTTATAAATGGGAAGGGAACATGATAGAAAAAAACCCCAAGCATACTCCAGGATAGAAGTCCTCCGTGCTGCACCCAAGACACTCCAGTGTGTATATGCAAACAGCACCTAAAATAGAAGGGGCGGTTTCTCAGCTGCTGCGATCTGTGGAGTGTTATTAATTTGACAGTCACTTAAACCAGGGAAATATCTGACCCCAAAGCAGGATGAGTGATGTCCTGGCAAGAGCAGAACGAGATCCTGGGCCAGGCTGGTGTAAACAGGGGTAGTTCACCAGCTTCCCTGGGGTTGTGCTCGGATCTGTAAGCAAGAACTTGCCCTCTGTGATCAGACAAGCAGCAATCCCTTGAATTAAAAGCAGCTTAAACTGTTCATTTCTTTCCGAACCCAGCCTTAGATGCCTTTCTTGCTACTCCCTGCCCCAGCCTGCATCCCCTCCATCTCGTCCTGCATCTCTCTGCCCGCACAAGCCTGGCCGGGAGGTGGACGAGGGCGCCGGGTTGTCCATCCCGCGGGCACCACCGAGCAGGGGGAATACCAAGCTGGGGGAGCAGCCAGAGCACAGATATTCAGGAGAAAGTGCTTGTTTATGTGAAAACTCAAGGAGGCAAATAGTTGACATTAAGATTTTGGGGAGGCTGTGGGACTGGGCTATTTCTTTCAGCCCTCACACAAAGGGACCTTTTTTGTCTCCCTGTAAAACAGAAACGATATTGAAGGGTCTGTGGAATTTCTGGGCATTTTTTTCCCCTTGGAGACGCAACGGCCCGCACTCCAAAGCACCAGTAGTAGGACGCAAAGGACAAGATGTTCATATGGGGCTCTGCATCCGCCCCCTGCCCACCCCCTCGCTGCCACCCTTTACCCCCCTGAAGACCTTACTGCTTGCAGCAGCCAGAAGGGCAGAGCCCAGAGGTGCCCCACCAGGGACCAGAGCTCACACAGTTGCCCCCATGTCTGGGGCTGGAAGCCATTTGCTGAACGCATCCCCTTTTGCAAAGGGGACTGCAGATCCCACATCCACTCCACCGAAGACCTCTGGTCTGTTGTCTTGCACCCTGCTGATACACTGTGTTTCAGGCCACAGCCTGGGAGCCAGGACAAGTTGCCTTGGACTCATCCCACACAAGTCTCCAGCTTCAGCCATCTTCAAGAGGGGCATCAAGACCATACCAACTGCCAGGCCAGCCCAGCCCAGCTCCCCCCTCCATGCACATGCTCCTGTCCCAGCAATGACAAGGATACATGTGCTGCTTCTTCATCGGGGCTGTTCCCACCAGGGCTGACAACACTTCTCAGCACTTTCTTTATGGGAGTGTTACACAACATGGTTTTGCCCCAAAATGTTGCCTGCACTTTGCCCACAGGGCTTGGACCAGCCCAGAAACAACCAGCAACTGTGGACAGGGCACCTGTACAAGACAGCAGAGCTTTTCTCCATCCCATCTTAGAAAAAGTACAGAGATTTCTCCAAGTTCATAAAGGCACATGGATGTGCCTGCTGCCTGACTCTGTGAACCCCTGCCACCTCAAAGGCTGTAGAAGTTTGGCACAGACCCCACCACACCGCTCACCCTGAAGCTCCTCGCACCCCTACGGCACTTTCTGCCCACAGATGATAGGAAGAGCTTGTCCTCCGCAGGCAACCAAACCACCACGGGAGCTGCTGGAAAGCAGTGGGGAGGGGGAGGAAGGCTGACATCCATCGTTGGCAAGAGAGCAATGCCTCTGTGCAAGCAAAACACCAGGTA
>NW_009634107.1:71145-78322 GCF_000690535.1 Cariama cristata
ACGGGGCCCACCCAAGCTCATTGGGAAACCCGCCGCTTTCCCCCCCCCCTTGTGGAACATGTATAGCCCCCAGCCAGGGTGGTAAGGTCATTTTAGGACAGCTCTGGTACAAAAGGCTGAAGAGACATGGAAAATAAAGACATCATTCTCCAGCAGGGAGTGCCAAGTGTGACCCCCCCAGTGCCAGCAGAAAGCACATAATCCCACCGAGGGGAGGTGGGGGGAACAGCCCGGCATCGTGCCGACAGCGGAGCAGCCTGGCTCATGCTGGCCGGAGGGTGCATGAGGATCTCCCGCCGGGAGAGGAGTTGGCAGAATAATATTTTCCCAGTTAACTGTGAGACTCCAAGGGAGGAAAGTAAAAATACAGAGCACATCCACGGCCACATCTGATAGAGGCGTTTTAGAAAGGCAACCGGTTCCAGGCACGCTGGGACTGAGCATCAGCTCCCATCTCCCCAAAGCACTGGGCACAGCCTGCCCCAGCACCATCCAGCCCTCCCTGGCTGCCTGCTCCACAGTTCCATGTGCTTTATTTCTCCCAGCTCACAGGCTTTTTTTTTCCATGGACACCCATTCACTTTTAACTCTTGATCACCTCTGAGAAGGCAGCCAGATGTAGACAAAAGCCACCTCCCTCTGGGAAGCGAGAGGAGCCCTTTCTGGTCCCCAACATCTGGCCATAAGCCATCTCTCCAGCCCGTTATACACCTTTGGAGCACCGTGCATCCTCGGGGAGGATTTCATGTCCTCATCCACCAGGAACAAGATGAGGATCAGTCGGCAGCTGCACTCTCCACGGGGTGCGGAGGAGGAACAGTGCGGAGGCAAACAAAGGGCACTTTGTCAGCCCAGGGAAGGGAGAGAGAGCAGAGCAGTAAGTTACGTGTTAAGCTGGTGGGATGGTTTCAAATGGATCAGCCTGTTCGTCCTTCACTTCCCGGAGGCCCCTGCAAGAAATTCCGGCATTGCCACTTCAAATCAGTGCTTAGCTTGAAGAGAACTCCCTTCAAACCTCTGAGAAAGCTTTCCTACTGGTTGGAGCTCTCTTAATTCCCAGTTTTGAGTTTCCTTAATAAATCCCAGATTGTTCAACTTCCATAGCAGTGGTCTGTGAGCTCAGGCAGCAGTTAACCCTTTGCAGCCCCAAACAAGGAACAAATAACCTGTTTTATTGCCTTCAGTGCCTTTCCCAGGCTAGCACACTAGGGAAGGAGGTCAAATGCCCAAAGCCTGCAGGACTGCCGTATCTATCCCCATCCAGAATCCAATACCCCTGCGACACAGCAGACATTCATCTCTTGCTTGCGCAAGCTGTACAAAGCACAGGGCTGTCAGGAATGAGCGCAAGGAATTCAGATTCATTTTTTTGCGTGTTGTAACACCAGGCTACCATGCAGCAGCATCCACAGCTGATTGCACCAACACACAACCTACCTGATTATTGCAAAGTGAATGGATGGAATAGCAAGTTCTACAGAGTTTCAGGGATATGCACAGTGCCTGTTTGGGAATGTTGCTATTGCATACAACCTCAGTGACCAAACGGGAAAACCAGGCAATATTTTTCATCCACAAAAACCTTTCCTAGAAATGGACTTTCAGAACAATTTGCAGCATTATCAACACTTTCTGTGTTTATGTATGTAAATATTCACGAGCACATTTTACAAATGTTTGTGTCACACAAGCATGGTTGTGCCATCAAGTCTGATTTTTTGGCTTCCCAAAAAGCATCTTTTAAAGAAAACCTGTGAAGTTTGTCATCAAAGCCAAAAACATGATACAGATTTCCATTACGAAGTAGAACAAACTGGAAGCGTACCGACAACCCACCCAGCGCCCAACATTAAGGCACGCCTGTTTGTGGCAGGGAAGGGATGCAGTCAGCATCATATCCCCACATCTCTGACCTCCTACTGCACCTTCCAGAGGAGCTGCCCAGAACATCAGTTGGCTCAAGAAACTTAATTCTGGCCACTGCCAAGCAGAGGTGGCTACTGCCGAGATAGCAGCAGGTGCCACTCCAAAGCTCTCAAAGCACTAGTGGCCATAAGTGCCTTCAAAACTTCTACAGAAAGAGAGCTCCTTGGTGTTTTCCTCTCCATCCAGGTTTTCCTCCAGTCTCTTTCCATTGCTGGTTGGACAAATGCAGTGGGCTTGACCTGGGAGGAGACTTCAGCTGGCAACTCAGCACCGAGGGAGGCTCCTCGCCCTCCCACACCACCCAGCTCTGCCAGGGAAGAGCCACCACCATCACCACCCCACAGCAAGCTCATTTCCTGAGGGCACAGAGACAAATCTCTCCCAACACAAGCATCATCCCAAGCTGCATTTCCCCACCTGCCACCCATCGTATCTCACCCGATCAACCCCAGCCCCAGCAGTCTCAGGGCTTGCTATCCATGTTTCCACTTAACCCAGGCAGTGCTAAAGGCACACTGGTGTTATCCTATCCATTGCAATCTCTCATACCCCTCCCCACTTCAATTCTGATGTTTATAAACACTCTGGTAATAAAAATAAACCCAGTGCAGCAGAGCCATACACCTCAAGGCACAGCTAGAGCAACCCCCTTGGAAGCCCTACGGGATGCTCTACTCTAGAGAGGGAGAGCCAGGATGCCTCATGTGTTTATGAACAAATACATTTGTCAAGACTGTATAGTTTGAGCTACACTTTGACTCAGCATGATTTTGCCTGGAAATGAGCTGGCCTGGGGAGTTATTTTAGTGCAGCTTCTGTTTTAATGACTCCTGCAAGACTCCCACAGCTCGTACCAACTAAGCAGTGCAGCAAACCTTGTTGTGAGCTGGATCTTCCCAAAAGCTTAATCATGCATGTAATTCCACCCATATAAACCTTCCCAGAGAAGTCAGAGATGCTATTCCTTACGTACAGAACAACATACATCAGAGTTGGATCTTCCATAGTTTTCCTGCACTTTTCCTCTACCAATATGTTATGACATAGTCATGAGACACTCCTGTGGCAGGTTTGCTGGAAACCCCACCATAAATCCTGGTGTTTGTGGCTTTCAAATCATGTGGGGTTATACATTCTCATGTTGTCTCCAAATTAATCCCCCAGAAACACCTTCCCAAGTGCTCTGGCTGGTAACCCCGAGGTGCCAGAGCAGGGAGAGCACCAGGACACTTGGTGGCAAGGTGCACCCTGAGGAGGAAGGCCACCCTGTGACCACTCTCAAGGGATGTCTTATTTCTGACATCCAAAGGCCACGCTTTGGAAAGCTTTCCAGAGAAAGTCATTCACCTTCCAGTTCCCCAGTCCCAAGTTTCACTCTCTTGCTTAATCAGCAACAAGTTGACAGAAGTCATTAGGAGCTTTCTTGGTCCAGCATCACCCTGTTGTTTCTACTTCAGGTGTCTGACAGTGGGCATTATCAGAGCTAAGTAGAGTCTTAGTGCTACCAAAGTACAAGTAATGACCACATTTTCCCTAGTAATCATTTTCCTAAGACATTAGCCAATATGTCCCTGAAAGGATGGTCATTTTTTCACTGCAAGATAACCAGTTCAATGCAACATTTTACATCCAGACTTCTCCAGCAGACACTCAGTCTCTTCTGCAGGACTTACATGCACCTCAGCGGTGATGTTCCAAGTGTTGTAACCAGAGGAGAGCACAGACATGAGTCCGGTCCCACCCAAGGGTGCCTGCCCCAGGCACTGCTTGTGTACAAGACCCCAGCAGCTCCGACCTAGTGGTGCAGACTCCTTCAAACCTCCCAAGTAACCAAGTCAATATTTAGGCAGCAAACACTGAGCTTCCTGCTGTCACAGCCACATCGCAGGGCTCTTCTTGCACAGGGAGCACAAGTATATGGAGTTAGATTTGTTCAGGGAGGCTGCAACCTGCAGTCACCTGCAATGCCCTCCCAGGCATCCCGCCACAGCTCCAACACCTCTGGTACTCGTACAAACAGTAAAAAAACCAAACAAACCCAGCACTGGTGGTTAAAACCCACCATGGTTACTCTGCACACAGCAAGGACTGGGTTGGGGATCACATGAAATCACAAAAATGAAGGGAGAGAAACCAGGCTGGCAGCGCAGGCAGGGAGGGATAACAGCTTTAAGTATTAGTCAGAAAAAGTCAAAAGTTCATGTTATTCCCACAGCAGAAAAGTGCTGCGAAGGCACTGCACTCGGGTTGAGGACTTAAACATGAAGGAAAAAGGATTTTCTCAGCAAGGGCTTCACCCTCACAACACACCCCTTGCCCTCTCTCCACAGGTATGAAGCCCAGGCAAAACTTGACACAAGGTAAGCTAAAAACCAAAATCCAGGTAGAGATCAGCACCTCCCAGGTAGGTCTCCGGGCTGGGACCTCAATCACCATGGCCAAAATACTCTGCAGCAGCCAACGTAATTTCATCATCCAACAGCATGTGAATGGGGTCATGCACCAAACCAGAGCATCTCTGCGTCGGTGTCCTGTGTGACAACCCGGTACATTTTGGCTATGGAGAAGGCAAGCATTTTCTCTGCTCCGGATGTTTTCTCCCACATTTAACACAGATTCAGGCACAGGGAGATGCTGAAGCACAACAAAAGTTCAAATCCAGGTACAGATCTGGCCTCATTTACAGACAGGCCCATCTAACACAGGAAAAAAAAGATAAAAACACTGAGCCACAGGAAGGAGAGGAAAAAAAAAAGTATTTTCTCCCTTCTCACAGCCTCCTTACTATTTGGTTGTCCTCAGACAACACCCCAGCGAGCGCCTGAACAATACAGGTCATAGCAACACAGCAAGGAGACTTGGCCCAGCGCCTCACCCACCATAAATCAGGGCTGCATTAGCGGAGCCAGAGCTTCACGACAGCAGAAGATCTGGCTCACGCTCAGCCCACAAAACCAGCTGCCATCAGACTAATGCAACACAAGTTAAACATAAGGTTTTCCAATCAAGCCTCACATCAAAAGTAGAGCCATGTCATTCAAGTTACAGGCACAGCTTCAAGCTAATATTTGTTTTACCTTAATTACTGTGCTATTAGCCTCGGCAGTAAGCTTAACTTGATAGGCAAGATCCTGCTGGCAGCCAACGTTAACTGCTGAAGAGTCATTTCTACTGATGCTCACTCAGTTATCTAATGCCCCAACCACAGCTGGGTCTACCTGGCCAATGAAATTCAGACAGTCTTTCCTGGGAAAAAACTCCTGGATGGGATCACATGTATTCCACATCCATGAAGCACACCACAGAAGTACCTAGCAATGCCGATGGGTCTACCCAGATGTTTAGTGGTGCCTTTTTCTTGTATAAACCAGCCATAACGTTAACTTGAGCATTGCTGGGCTTCTGACTGTTCCTGCATCCCACAGGAACAAGAAGGATGCTCTAGGTTCCCACTTTCTCCCCCTCCCCTGCACCTCCCTACTTTGCTATCTGTAGTCCCAACAGTTTCACAGAGAGGAAGCAGGTTACTCGGGGAAGCCACCTATTTCCCCTTTACAGGGACGTACTATAATGTGACTCGGCAAAACACAAAGGACAGCACACGTGTAGCAGTCTCAGAGGGATGATGCAAGAATCCCAGGGTGTCTTGGACCCGGACTCCCAGTTCAGCTTGACAACCCCAGTGGAGCTCCCTGTGCTGGCTGGAGCACTCAAAGAGAGCTTGATGAGGAAAGCTCAAATCCTTCACACCAAACGGTTTGTTAGCAACTCAAATATTGCCCTGGCAAGTCCCCCACTAACAGCTTGCTGGAGAAACCCTCTCCAATATTCCTTTCAACGAGCATCCTCATTTCTGACCATGAATGGTTTCTCACTTGCATGCTGAGCAGAGAAGAGCAGATCAAAAGTTAACACAGAAAACATCTCCTTTCTACCTCAGCCTGGTCTGAAAGCCAAGGTGATACCTTCTCACTCCCAGAGGGGCTGGGGGAGAGACCACCTGTCCCTTAGGGGAACGCTTCCATCCACATCAGTCAGCAACAGCCCTGCAGTGGTGTTGGCTGCTGTTATCACACAATCAGGACACGGCATTGAAGGTCACAGTGTGAAGTTCTCCCTGGTCCTACACCAACGGAGACTGTCCCGTACCCAGACGGCGGGCTGAGCTGCAGCATACAGACCAGCTGTGAGCAAGGCAGTGGGATATAAATTCAACTCACAGAGGAAGGAACCTCATGTACTTGTGCACTTTCCAGCAGGTGAGGACCAACGGATGGAGCTACTCTTCCTTGGATTTCCTGGAAGACTGAGACAGCCACAAAAATCAGCTTCTCCACACCGCTGTGGTTAGAAACAGGAGGCAAAAGCTTTCAACGAGGCTTTCTCCTCTCTTCCCTGCCTACCCAGCCTGGAAGCAGGGAGCAAGGACTGCATTTGGCTAACAGATCCCAACCTCCGCAGCACATCTGACCTTGCCCCATCACAGTCCACTTTTCCCAGGCTGTTTTGGAAGCACCGTGAAGGAGCTGTGCTTGCAAGCCGCTATCTCCAGCGGTGGCCAGAAGGAATTTCACTGAGCAAGAGCTCGAGCCTCTGTGGTTTCCGACACTTCCCTTTCGCAGGGCATCCCCTACATCTTAAAGCCCATTGCTTTATTTGCAGTGGTTCACAGAACTTCTGAGGCTGGAGGCACCTCTGGAGATCATCTACTCCAACCTGCCTCCTCACAGCAGGGTCAGCAGGACCAGGTTAATCAAAACCTGACCAGTCCTGAGCAACTCTGAGGATGGAGACTCCTCTGCTTTATGGTTTTTCTGCTTTAACTAACATCCCACTCTTCAATCACAGAAAAAAAGATTTTTTTTTTTGTAGTACAAAGGCATTCAGATCAGGCAACATCCAATCTCAACAGCAGTAGTGAGTCAAGCTGGCTGAAAATGAGCTGGGAGGAAAAAAGCTTCAGCTAAAAACTATTTTGCTGGAATAAATCTGCTTTTCAGAGTTGTTGACTTTTTGACAAGACGAAAAACTCCAACTGGAAAAGATCCACTTTGCATCAAAAACATGATCAGGCAACAGAAGACTTTGCCTTTCGGTTAAAACAGTCTCTCAAAATGGAAATTTTGCACTGTTTGCTTTCATTTCATCATAAAATTCTCCTTAGCACAGGAAAAACATTTCCTGGCCAGCCCCACCGATTAGCAACTGGGCTGCTCTGCCAACCTGAGAAGTGACCCCATGCCTCAAACAC
>NW_009634107.1:78353-86483 GCF_000690535.1 Cariama cristata
TTCCTGACGCAGGGTGCTACATTGGCCCGTGCTCACCCCAAAATGCCTTTGCTCCTGGCTGGGATTTCACATGGCCCCAGGCTGCGTCCCACCGAGCAGCACTTCACTCCAGCTGGAGACCCACAGGACATGTCATTGCCCAAATATCTCCACACCTCCAAGCTAGCAATATGGCTTTGTATGCCAAAAATCCTTGCTCCAGCGATGTCCAAGCCCTGCTTTGGCTTTGCTGGACCAGGGGTTGCAAATCCCAACCCTTCACGAGCAACCTGGCCCTTTGAAATGGAGCAGGAGTGGATGGACAAGCTCATCTCACCACTCAGCTACCTTAAACGTCCATGTTATGAAAGCCCAGCAGAGATCCCCGACGCACCCCGCATTCCCCGGAGATGCCATTCGGGAGGAGCAGGGTGTGTGCACGCGCCTTTCTGTCCACACGCCGTTCTGGATGCACCATGCAACCTGAGCCAGGGGCTGAAATAGCGTCTGTTTTTAGCAGGAAGATGCTGCAAAGCTGTGACACCCGCCCGTCACACTAAAAACTCACGGCAGGAATGTTCAGTATCCAGCCAAATTAGCCTTGAGAACAGAAATACCAGGTTCGTACAATTAATCTTCCAGGGGAAGAGAACATCCCTCCCGGCTCGCCCTTAGGAAACCCAGGATGACCCGAGACAGAGCTCCCCGGTCCCTCGCTCCTAAACAAACAAGAGCAGAACAAAGGCGAGGGCATAAAAGGAAACCCTGCACGGACCGGCCACCAAATATAACTCAGGAAGGGGCGGTGCGTACGAGCAGCAAGACCTCTCTTGCATATGGATTGCTGAGTTTATCCGCATGGATTGTCACATTTATTTACTGAAATGACTTTCTGAAGCGGTTTAGCTACAGCAGGTTCTGGCTTCTGTTTTTGTTTCCCCACTGTGGAGTCTGCAATGCTTCTGTTGGAGCAGCAGTCTGCACACAAGGATAAAAGTTTTACAAGTCCAGGAAAGAAAATCCCTTAAGTAGTTGTGGTTGCTGAGTTATGATGGGGTTTGTGTCTTTTTGGGAGCCTCCTGGAATGACCCGAGTGATTGAGGTCACTTGAAGCAGCTGCTTGATGACTTCATTTTCCTACTTGTTAGCAAGCCCCTGGCCTGGACAGAGCTGATGGATGCTGCACACCACGGAACAATTTCTCTGTCTTAAAAAGCAAAAATACACGCCCATACATCCATCAGGAATGTGACAGGAGCATAGCAGAAGGACCCTCCCAAGAGAACCGGTTTTTGTGTTTGAGCAGCCCTTCTCTGACCACACCTTCCCGTTGCGATCCAGAGCTGGGAAGTCAGTTTTAGCAAGTCAAGTTGTGAACAGCTTTGACAACGAGGAAAGAGTCGGAGCACTAACGCCGTCACTTGTGTGACCCTTTCCATATCTGCTACCTACAAGAGCTTTGCCAACCGACAGTTTTACTCAGCGCAGGAAATTCTCCCCATCTTTAGACCACATCTCAGCAAAACGGAAAGCGGCCCTCCCCAAGCCCTGCAAACAAGCCGTGAAAAGCCAAACCAAACGCTTGCTCAGGACACAAGGTCTGCTCGTGCTCCTTACCTTTCTCTTGCCTTTGGCTTGGTAGCTATGCATACAGAGCTACAGAAATCTGATGACTTTCCAAATACAGGTTTCCCTGTTATCAGTGAATCCCCTGCTCTCCTATAGAGACCAGTTCTGGCTTTGACTAAGACTCACCTGGAGCCCAGCTCTGAGGACCATCCTTCACAGTTCTGATCCCCATGAACAAACCCAAAGCACCCTTGACCTTGATGTTCTGCAAAGCCAATGACTAAACCCCCCATCACTTCAGTGACACATAGTCCAGCTTTTAGGTGGTTGGTTATTAATTCAATGCCACTCAGCATTGCTTTTAAGCACAAGCTGCAGATTAGGCACAGGTTTTGGTCAGAAGAACATGAAGAACATATCTAATCCCAAAGAGACCTTCACAGGCATCTGTGAACCAAGACACACTGACTCAGTGCACACCACCTCCATAGTTTTGTGGCTGTAGAGCAACTTTTTAATGCCCTTTAGATGGCAGCAACTTTCTGAAAGCTGTGGAAACACATGGATAAGGGAAAAAATATTTAAGTCTGAAGGTCATGGGATGATTCTAGGGGAGAAGGTCAGGGATAGAGTTAAGCGTGCTCACACACTCCCCAGACATACACAGACTTGGAGATGCACTGCTAGAGCTGGCCAACAGCGCCAAATAAATACAAGGAGCACATCCAAAATGATCTGAAGAGCTTTATGGTGATTTCTGGGGCAACTGCCAGGAAAACTGTTAATCCTTTCCTGCAGATGAGATGCTGCATTCAGGCTGCTCCATCAGCAGGACTCAGCCCTGGATCGATCTGTTGTGACGGGGGCCACCGGGGACAGAGGTCCCAGCAGGACACACGTGCGCTCACATCGAAGCCTTCAGATCACTCACCCACAGTTAAAAAACTGCACACTGCTTTTCTACAAGTACCCCCAAGGTATTTCTTTGCAAGTTTCCTGCATTCCTCACACATTCCTGCAAGGAAGCTTTTGATACAATTTCCAAGGGAAACCAACACCAAAAGCCCCAAGTTTCTTCAGAAATTTGAGTGCTCATTGCTGAATCAATCACTTACAGCATTTTCCTAAGCTGTGATCAAGAAAATACTACTTTTAATTTCTGCGTGGCTGTCCCTGGAGAACAGCTCAGCTCTGTTCGCTTCTGCCGTTATCTCCATGTCGTAGAAAATGATAGTGAGAATCAGAACACGATCTTCCCAGAGGTGCAAGGAGGGTAAAAGCCAAAAAACAGAAGCAAGGAGTTGCTGTAGGCAAGTGCCCCACAAGGCTGCCAGGAAAGGGATGTTTTGGATAAACATTTCATAAAGCTGGTTGATTCCCCAAAAAAAAGAGGCACCCTCAAATGAAAGTATGGACAACTCTTTCCAAAAGCATCCAGAGATTTGTGTGGCCAACGATGACACACCCTGGGTTGGAGTTTCCTTAGCAAAAGGTTAAGCTCCCTCTGAGATGCTGGGCTTCCAGAGTCAAGTCCCTTCTGAACCATCAGCCACATCCAGTCCATCACTTGTAGGACTCAACCCTACACAAGAGGCATTTCGCGCCCCCCCCAAATCACCCCCTGGACTTCAGATACTCAATATTCAGAGGGGCCAAATCAGGGCATTTGGATCCAATTAGTTTTCCTAATCCGCCCTGAAAGTCAGCCAGGACTGAAGCTGTCCCAGCTGCACATATGGCTTAGAGCAGGAAAGGCACAAGTCTCCTGAAACATCCTCCCCAGTACATATTTCACACCCGTGCTGTTCCTCACTCCAAGAGGAAAATCACTCCAGTACTATGAAGTTTTCCTTCTCAAAGCTGATCGTGCTTCCCCATAGCAGCTTTTTTGTCTCCTGCCACACATTATCAAACCCCTTGGTAAATTTAACAGTAAGCAGAGCCTACAGACAAGACAGAATAAAATTAATTTCTTCTTTTTTTTTAGGAGCAAAGAAACTTCAGGCTGCAGAAAACCAGCAGGCTCACACAGACATCTCCCTATCCTGCAGCAAACCATTCCTTTGCCTCATCCCAGCTGCAGCCAGGAATGTCACAGCCCAGCCAGGCAGGCACAGGCAGCGGTGTTGGGAGCCAGCACCAGGACCCTCGCCGCCCCGCACCAACCCAGCTGGGCTATAAACACACCCGAGGTCCCTGCACACTTGGAATCACTCCAAAACATGAAATTGAGAGGGAAAGGTTTCTTTGCCCAGTTTTCCCAGTTCCTGCTCCTGTTATATTCATGCCCTGGGGTCAGCAAATGAAGGCAGCCCAGACCCAAAAGCCCAAGGCTATTCCCCCGCAGCCAGCAGGCCCAGGCTGCCCTCCTGTTTTGGCACAACCCGGGGCCACTGCTGCTTGTTTGCCCTGGCACAAGCAGCCCAGGGATGCTCAGGGCAGCAGCAAAAGCAGGCACTGCTGTCCTGTGTGCAAAGCAGGTGTTACACACTGGACACAACTGCGGAAACACTGCCAGCACACCCAGGTGACACGGCAGCCCAGATCGTGCCATGACCCTGTATAGAGTTTAATTAGGACTCTCTTTCATAGTGCAGAGCAAGATACTACCCTTACTACTCATGGCCTAGTGAGAAAACATTAAGTGACACAGCAGAGGACAATGCAAAGGAGAAAAGCCATGCATCTCCTGCACCTTTGCTAGTGGAAGCCAGGACAGCATGGAGCCCAGCCAAGGATCTCACCCATCTGGGTCTTTCTTTGGGTTTGAGATTCAAATGGATCTGAAGATTTGGCCCAAACCATCAGCTTTTGTCCAGCTCTGCGGGCAGATGGAGAAGGACCAGAGGCTAGCTCCTAAATCCAACATAGGCCCCAAGCAGTGGGGATGGGTCTGGATGGGCAGGACGGACTGCCAGAGGAGCACCCAACACCCCAGCTGCCTCCAAGGTGGCCGACAGTCACCCCAGGGTAACTCAGAGCAGCCTCCAGGCCACCTTAAGAATAGAGAAAAGTCAGAGCATCTCAATTTCTTGATCGTGCTTCAATTTCTATTTAACATGACTTTTGGGTCTGGTTTTCTGCTCTATGAACTTTAGAATTAACAACCACTCCTTTCAGCCAAGCCAGCCAGGGCTGTGCTGAACTTGCTCGAGCCCCTGCGGAGTTACTAACTCCAGCTCTGTCCCAGCCAGACCACAGAGGCACAGAAGGAAGCGAGGGCCCACGGCTTATCCAGCAGGTCAGCGATCCAACATCTGCTTTCCATGTTCCCCTGGGCAGGGCTCCAAGTGCATAACATATACATCTGCCCGTCTGTCTCCATACAGCACATACCGTTTGTCTCCTCCAACGCTGCTGACCAGTGACTGCAGCTAAACTTGGTGGAGCGGAGTAAAAAGCAGCTCCCCTAGAAACACACCTCATCCCTTGGGACAAAGCAAGCCTACAAAATAAAAGCTACAAGTGGAGCAGCCGTGATCCCCCGCCCATAAAACAGGGCTGTCAAGCAGCTCAACCTCGCCAAGTCAAAACCAGCAGAGCATCCTTTCCCTGCAGCAGTATTTCCGAATCCACAGCCCGAGCACAGACAGTGTTGTTATAACCCTTCCACCTGGGTGGCAACAGAAGGAACTGCTGGCTGGGGCACAGACAGGGCTGGAGGAACCAGGGGAAAGAAGTTGTCAAGAGGGAACCAGTCTCCTACCCACCTCAAGGTGTCTGGAGCAGGATGGCATCTCGGCAAGTCGTTTGGCTTCAGGACAGCCCGAATCCTCTCTGAGCCCCAGCGCGTGGGAGCCTGTGGGGCTGTGGAATCGCACACCAGTGCTGATGAAAAACAATTGATCCCCTCCCAGATACGGAGGTTCTCACAGCCCAAGGCCCAGTGGGACAAGGTAGGGACATCCAAAGCACTGGGCTGGGATCACACTGTTGCAAATACTCCAATAAAATAATCGAGATTCGATCATATAGAAGAGTTAGGTTTGATGAAGAAGTAGAAAATTGTAAAGCATAATGTGTAAGTTAGGATCATTAAGCTTGAAATAGGTAACCATAGGATTGCCAAGTCTGAAATAGGCAACCACAGAAATCTCACCAGGTAGTTGCTGGATTTTTCTATATTTTGTTTTACATAACTAAGGAGACCGTCAT
The DNA here is from genome assembly GCF_000690535.1 of Cariama cristata. Taxonomy (NCBI): domain Eukaryota; kingdom Metazoa; phylum Chordata; class Aves; order Cariamiformes; family Cariamidae; genus Cariama; species Cariama cristata. The sequence goes on from NW_009634107.1 coordinate 84,057, forward strand.
GGACACCAGTTATGTTGCTTGGAAATCCCCTTACCCTTCCTGTCTTGATTTGAATATCAATGATCTTATTCAATAGAGTTAAGTAGAACTGACCAATTATTGTTCTAGAATAAGAATATTAGTAAGGTTATATAACTAATGAAACCGATCATTGTAAAGGTTAAATTTAAGAGCAAGCACATTCCGCATTTTTATGTAAAAGAACTTATGTAACAATGACTCAACAGAAAAAGCACACAAAAACTGTTGGAATTTGATGCTAAGGTGGACATGACAGGCGGAGCTATCCCCCATGTCCCCAGCCCTGCAATAAAGGAGTGCCTGCATCTTCATACTACATTGGGAATAAAACCTCTTAACACCAGTTTCGGTAACACCACCCTCAGCCAGTGGCAGTGGTTTTGGCTCAGTAGCAGCCGCAGGGGCTCAGCATCCCGGACCACTGCCAGGGATGTGAGGACCACAACAGTGTCCCAGAGGTGATAGGCCTTGCCAGCTGGCAAAGGGGGGGTGGAAATCTCAGCACAGCACCCAGGGACACATCACCTGCAGCCCACAGCCCACCAACAGGTAATCCAAGAGCTGATTACAGCTCCTTGAGCTATTTGCTTTCCAAAGTGTATCCATCCACCCAATGCACGGGAATACCGCTGCTCCCGTTTTGCAGAGGTGGCACAGAGAAGCCTGCTGTCCTGCCCAAGACACACAGGCAGCAAGCCCGCTCCCAGCCCTGTGCCAAGATGACAATCGTGGGCCATCTAAGCACCATTATCCAGCTATTTCTTTTTTTTTTTTTTGGTTTGTATAAGCTTGCAACTTTATTTGAAAGACCCATACCAAAAAAAATGAACACCCTGGCCATTTGTGAATTAATGAGAGTACAGCCATACAGAGCAACTCCAGAGCCATCAGCCTGCAGGCAAAGAAAATAGCACCTGGCTTTTTAATCCAGACTACAAACCTCTTCAGCTGGAGATGCCCTTGTGCCACAAACTGCCCTGCTTTTGCGCTTGGCATGCGGGGGCTGCACACACGCAGTGGGAGATCACGCGTACACAAGCGATTCATTACCCAGAGGGGTGGCAGAGAAGGTTATAGGAAGGACCTGAGAGCCAGAGCCCTACCAAGCTATCCAAGATCCCACTACAAGGCTGTGGCACAGCAAGGGTCACCCTCAGCATCAGGCACCCTCTTACAAGAGCACCCACCTCTCCTCTACCTGCACATTAAAACCCACAGCCTGAGGCACAGTCACATTTCCACCCCCAGGTAAAAGTCACAAGAGGGAGCGATGTAGTGATGTGTAGTTATGTCAGTAATGATGTGCCAGGTTAAATACATAACTGCAAGAAGGGAGAAAAGATCCAGGGAAATACAAAACACCAAGAACTCTCCTTTAGACCCCATCATCACTGGACTTGTTCGCTTCCTTCATGCAAGTGTGCCCGTCACACACCCACAGGCAGGCTCTCCTGTCTCTGCAGTGCCAGCCTGCCCAAAAGCCTTTGAATCTGGCTTTGGGTATTGGACCCTTCGTACAGAGCTCACTGCTTTTGAACAGCCTTGGGCGAGTTGCAAAGCCATGCATTTTAAAGAAAACACCAGAATTAGAGTTGATGAGATGAATTTAAGCTCCCATCCTCCTCCTGTTGTGCATACAAAGGCCAGCTGAGCTTGAGTTAACCCTGTCACACACATTTTTCCACAATCCTCTCCCTTACCCAGCACACTTGGTTTTGCTTCACCAAAAACCAAGTGTATAAAGCATGGAAGTCCTTCACAAAAGCCCAGTCTCACCCATTGCAAAAGCTGGGAGGGGTGCAGTGGATACAGGCAGGGTTTGCAGACAGTCCATGGTTTTCCCTTTCAACATGCTGCCAATTCCCCACCCCCAGCTCATCACTCCCCTCCCTGGGTCTCATTCCACTCCCAACCTCACCCATCCCCATTTTTATACCTCCCAGTCCCCAACCCCACCACCAGTTTCCCAGCCCCCAGTACCTGGATGCAGGAGCCGAGCCAAGCAAAGCAGCTTCTGCTGGAGCCACCACTCAACCCCAGGACACACTCAGAAGCAGATCTGGCCATTACCGGGTCCTTATAGCAGCATAAAGCACCTCAAGCACCTATGAAAATGAGAAGGGAAAATTCAGGCCCAGTCCTATAGGTGCTTTTAACCCCCAAAGCCACCTCCTCAGTCAGTGCCACCAGCTGAGCCCTACCTCAACCACCACACTGCCCACCCTGGAAAGGGGTTTTTAAATGTCATGGGGAAGTTCTCCTTCTTTGATGAGTTTCAGCTGGATCAGACAGCTGGTTTAAAAGCTACCGGGGGAGAGGCAAGCCTTTAGTGTACTTACACAGGACTCATTTCTTTAGGAAAGCAGCCTGAAATCAGCCTAGATCATAGAATCATTATGGTTGGAA
>NW_009634108.1:0-553 GCF_000690535.1 Cariama cristata
GTTGAAGTCCCCCAGCAGGACAAGAGCCTACAAGCACGATGCCTCCTGAAGCTGGAGTAAAAAGACTTCCTCAATAGGTGCCCTTTGATTGGGCAGCCTGTAGTAGACACCAACCACAAGGTTCCCTTTGTTGCCTCAGTCTCTGATTCTTACCTATAAGCTTTGAACCTGTTTGTGACTATTCTTCAGAGACAGCTCTTCACATTCTATCCATTTCTTGATGTAGAGGGCAACACCTCCGCCCCTCCTTCCTCACCTGTCCCTTCTGACCAGCCCATTGATAGCCACGCTCCAAGTCATGGTATTTGTCCCACCAAGTTTCAGTAATGGCAACTAGGTCATAGCTTTCTAGCAGTATGGTGGCTTCCAGTTCCTCCTGTTTGTTGCCCATGCTGTGTGGATTGGTGTAGAGGCTGGACTGTCGACTGTGTTACCTTCTTAGAAGAACATATCTTAATTCCTTTGAGGTATTTCACTGGCATTTCCCTCTTGGCTTCTATTACCTCAGGAGGCCCTGGCTCATTTCCGTAAGACTTCAAGTGTGCTGCAGTGT
>NW_009634109.1:0-1298 GCF_000690535.1 Cariama cristata
GTCCCTGAGGGGCAGCTGGGGTGCCCGGGAGCACCCGGTGTTCCCCCAGAGGAGGGCTGGGATGGGGAGCCAGGGGTGGATGCCCCAGGGCAGTGCACCTACAGCAACCCTGAGGGCACTGTGAGCATGGCCTGCAATGCCACGACCTGCCAGCAGCTCAGCCTTCACCTCCCTCCTCCTCCTCCTTCTGGTCAGGCAGCAGGGCTGGGGCCCCTGTACCAGGGTGACTGGGTGCTGCGCTCCCGCTGTGGCACGCTGCAGGTCAGCGTCCTCGTCACGGCGCAGAGTGGGGATGAGGCCATGTCACCAGATCTCCGTGCGGCACCCTAGAGCTGGGGTAGGCGCCTGCTTCTGCTCTGCTCTTGCATTGGCAACCCCTGAACCAGCCTGGGAACCAACACCCCGTCTTGCTCCACTACCCCACCACGGTCACCAGCTGTCACCGAGCTCTCCGCAAGAGCTAGCCTGGTGGTATTTGTTCTCCCACTTATGCGTTTCCTGTGTATTTCAAATATAATTAAAATGTATATATTATTTCTGTGCAACCAGTTCCCATGGTGGAGAGAGGAAGCACTCTGCTCCGCTGTGCCTGCGTGTGTTTCTGCAAAAGCAGTGAAGGTCACTGTGGTCTGATGGAGACTTGGCTGGGGCTGTGCGTGGTGTGGCGTGGGTGCAGGTGCCTGGCGGTGAGTAGGTGTTGCTCTCTGGTCTGCTCCTCTCTGCCTGCTGACCCACTTCCCTCAGCAGTGCAGAAACCCAGCAGCAGTCTGGCACTAACCCCCAGGGCACGGGTTTGGTGTGGGGCGTCCACGGGAGATGTGGGCGAATGCTGCCGACTGCCCGGCGAGGGGCACGGGCTGCCTGGCTGCAGGCTGAGCTCCAGCCCAGGGCTGTGCACCAGCCCAGGGTGTTGCACCAGCAGATCTCCCACCCACCCTGGCAGGGCTCAGCCTGCAGCCCCGCACTCTGCCCCAGAGATGCTCGGGGACCCCTGAAGATGGAGCACAAAGTCCCAGCAGCGCTGCCCACCCAGGGGATGGCAGGTAAGGTGGGTGCTCCCCTAAGAGAGCAAGTGTGCATGCATGCACATGTGTGTGAGTGCACACACGTGTGCCTGGGTGCATGCATGCAAGGTGCAGGCCCAGCAGGCTGCGGTGTGGTGTTCCTGCACCATCTTGCGGCCGCAGGGACAGGGAATCTCCTGGGCCAGGCAGAGCTGGGAGAGCCCCGCCTGTGCCTGGCCACCCTCCTCTGAGCCAGCCTTCCTGGCCCTGCCCCCAGCGACCGGGGAACTGGGA
>NW_009634109.1:1336-9318 GCF_000690535.1 Cariama cristata
GCTGGTGTGCGGTGCTCCTCTCCCAGCCCCTTCCCCGCTGCTGCCCAGCCGGAGGGCTGGGAGCAGAGTGGAGGCTCCATGTCGTGTTAGCCCAGCCTGCCCCGGCAGTGGGCTGCGATCCTGGCCGTGCTCTGGACTGCTGGCCCCATGCTCCGGGAGGCAGGTGGGCAATGCTGCACCCCGAGACATGATCCTACACAGCTGCCCTGCTGCCTCTCCTGCACAGGGGACTGCTACCGTGCTGCAGCCATCTCCCAGGTGACACTGGCATGGCCACCTCCAAGCCTGGACCAGGGATGCTGCAGCTGGCTGCAGGTCCCCAAACCCTGGCACAGCTGCCACACTGCAGCCTGGGGAGGCTGGTGTCACCCCCACTGTCAGCTCTGCTGGTTGCACCCCCACTGTCAGCTCTGTCCCCTTGTGCACCCTGGCTTCTGCCACCCTGCAGCCTCTGGAGCAGCCTGGCACCGAGCGGGGACCTGGGTGCATACAGCATTGACACTGGGAAGGGGTAAGGCTGTTGAAAACGTGCAGTAGTTGGAGTGTTTTTAAATTTTCCAGGAAAGGTATAATAAAGCCCAGCAAGCACAAGTTGAGCTGTAATAAGAGCAGGTGAACACTGAAGAAGAAATGTTAAAATGCAATTAGTGCAATTATCCATTGGGAAGTGATGAATACCTTGTCATTTTAAGTCTTTGCATCAAACAGGGTGTTTCTTCCCACAAAACGGTCTGCACTGTCCAGGAGCCCTGGGTGTCACCACGGGAGGGTCTTTGGCTTGTGCTAGGGTGGAGGGGAGCACAACGCTCAGCCCCAGCCCTACGGCCGGTGAGGTGTGGGGCTGAGCCCGAGCCCGGCTGTCAGTGTATCTGTCCGGCCACAGATATTACGCCTGTTATAAGCTTAAACAAATGGCTTCAGAGCAGCACCTTTAGCTACATAAGCCAATTCCTGAGGAAGGAAACAGCTGGATATTGTTAACAGGAAAAGCTTTAAATAGGAAAACTTTCTGTTGTGTCGGTGGGTATAGGGCCTGTGAAGCTGGTGGGTTATGCTGGTGGAGATATGGGACTGCAGAGACCATCAGCTACAAAACAGGCTGGCCCGGAGACCTTCAGGTTTCCCTGGATGTGACTAGTCAAGTGGCACCAGCAGATAATGCCTGGGGAGTACGTGCCTGCATCCTCTCCGAGGGGTTTCTACGATGGCCTCTCACCAGGGGGACTTCTCCGCTGCCCGCTCCCTGCTTGTCCCTTATCTCCCCACGCAGACCTGTGCTCTGACCTCGTGTGAAACCACCCCTGTGCCTGGGCCGTGGATAAAGCGCTGGCCAGGTGATGGGACCTCGGTCTGGTGGCCTCGCTCCTCGCAGAGCACAGCAGGGCTCGCTCCGGCAGCTGGACTCATTCACAAGTGCTTAGCCAAGTAAGTGATGCAGAACGCCTTTTTTTCCCTCTCTTTAAAATATATCAGGAGGGGTGGCTCTGGGGGGGTGTTGATCGTTTCCTTGGTGTGAGGAGCAGGAGAAGCTGCGGTGCTGTGAGCTGGGGCTGTCCCTCCGTGTCCCTGCGCTGCTGGAGGGTGGGACAAGCGAGGGACCACGCTGAGGTTGACCACAGTCAGACGGGGTGAGGGAGAGTTTTAAAAGAGCTTTGCAGTTCAAAACTGTTTATTTTCATCCCCACACACTCAGCCCAGCCATTCCCACCTGGGCATTTTACCCATTGCACCGTCCCTGCAGCTGAAGTGAAGCAGGCACTTTTGTACCCGCATCTCTGGCTCCTGCACCCGAGTCTCCCTGGGGAGAGGATGGGCAGGGATCAGCAGCGGCTTCTGCCCGGGGAATCCCGCGGGGCAGTTGGCACACACCTTGCCTCCCATCGATTTCTCTTCAAACCCAGTGGCTTTCAGCCTCCTGTATTTGCTGACCTCTCAACATTTTTCAAAAAACCCCCACTTTTCTTAGCAAATTTACCCTCCCAGCATAAGTTTTTTTGTGTGGTCAGCTTTGATGGACACCCAAGAAGGAACCCACAGACCTTTCCCTTGCTCCCACCCAGGGCTGTGAATCATAAGCTGGAAACTACAGTCCCAGTACAATGCTCACGGCTATTAAACCCCAGCTCACGTGTTCGCTGAGTGTTCCCAAATGACTCGATGGAAGTGGTGGGCTTTACACGGCTACGGGTGGCTGTGCATCAGCGACTTCACTTCCTAACTGCAGGTCAGAGCCCTAAATCTTAGGTGTTAAAGAGTTCATCTGTGGACATTTCATAGTGTTTTAACAAGCCTTGCTCTAAAGCTTGGTTGCTGCTTGCAAGTTAACCATTTCCATCTGACGGAGCTGCATAACCAAGGCCAAAATATGATGCGATTAACAAGAATTCTGAAAAGGAGACCCCCCCCTGAACTGAGAGAAGCACTAATGAAATAGCAAGTCCATCCAGCTCAGTGTGGAAACTCTGAGTAAACAAGGTCATCTGGCCTTGGCTGGCTCCTGGGACCCTCTCTGGTCCCTCATTAGCAAGCACAGGGCTGACTGCTTCTGTTGTTGCATGAATGGGCTGTTGCCCTGCTGAGTAACTGGGCCCACTGGAGCAGTGCTAATGGGCAGCAGCACTTTGCCTTCTTCACCCAGACAGATGCTGAGCCTACAGCCCAAACGTGGGAGAAGGAGGGCCAGGGAACAGACCATCCAGCCCTTGTCCCTCCTGGAGCATCTCCCAGTGCCAAGCCACACGCTGGCTCTCTCTCCCTTCTTCTCCATCCCTTGGTACCAACGGCAGTGAACTCTTGTAAATGTAGCGTACGTTGGGTTGCATGGTCTCCCTCATTCTCATAAAATGAGTTATGGTATGTGAATAGAAGAGTCCCAAGAGCTGAACGGCAGCATGGTACCACAGCTCATGAGCTGTGGACTGAGATTTTTTTTCTCTTCATAACTGATTTTTGAAACCTTTTTTTTCAGAACAATGTACCAGCATTTCCTTTTCCTTTTCTTCCTCTCCTTCCATCCTCATAAATGCCAAGATCAAATCCTGGGTGAAGATCCATATGAAATGCCCAAAGACTACCAGGAGGTCTACAGAGGGACAAAAAATGATGTTAAAGAGATCCCAAAGATTGCAAACCCCTTCGTTTCTGAGATGATCTTTGTGCAAACCAGCATCACTGCTATAAGGAAAGGTACCTTCAGGTACATGCCCAACCTGATCAAGATTTTGTTTATTGGCAACAAGATCAAGACAGTTGAACCTGGAGCCTTTGATAATTTGGACAAACTGAGGGACTTGGGCATCTCTGGTGCCTCATTAGAAGAACTAGCTGCAGGCACTTTCCAAAACCTCCCAAGCTTGCAGAGGCTGGAGCTGCGAGACAGCCACCTCAGATACATCCCCAAAGGCCTGTTTGATGGGCTGGAAAATTTGGCAGAGCTCTCCCTGTGCATCAATGCAATCCCTTCTCTTCCAGAAGGCGTTTTTGATTCTCTTGTCAACCTAACATTTTTGAACCTGGCTAGAAACAGGATCACGACTCTTCCTGGGGATGCCTTTAGCAAACTCGCCCGGCTGCAGGTCCTCCGGCTGTATGAGAATGAGTTGCAGGACCTCCAAGAGGGGCTGCTAGACAGTCAGTTGGGGCTGCTGGAGCTCAGCCTCCAGAAGAACAGGCTCAGGGTGCTGCCACCCATGCTCCTGAGGAGCCTGCCTCACCTGGAGAAACTCCTCTTGGACAACAACTTCATCAGGGTTCTCCCACCCCGGGGCTTTTTTGGTTTAAACAAATTGAAGCTGCTGACTCTGGGTTCCAACCACATTATGGAGCTCCCCTGCTGCCTGTTTGACACCATGCCACACCTGCGGGAGCTGGACCTGGGCAGGAACAGCTTGGCCACACTTCCAGACGGCATCTTTGTCAACCTCACATCTCTTGGCAAACTCATCTTGTCCCACAACCAGCTGGCAGCCCTGCCAAGAGGAGCCTTCACTGGGCTCAGCAAGCTGTCAGACCTCCAGCTGGATGCAAATCTGCTCTCTGCTCTGGATTATGAGGCCTTTGCTTCTCTCCCAAACCTGAACACCCTCAACCTTCAGAAGAACCAGCTGGAGAGTGTTCCCCAAGGGCTTCTGGACTCCCTGAAGAAGCTCAGCTCAGTGTATCTGAGTGGGAACCCATGGAGATGTGACTGCAACCTCTGCTACCTGCACAGTTGGATCCTGGGCAACAGTGAGAAGGTCAAATTGTCCACCCAAGTGTCATGCAAGAGTCCACCCCACCTGGCAGGGCAAGCAGTGACATTGCTCAGGGATGACCACTTAATTTGCCCAGCTACTCTGCCTCTTTCAGCTTCTTTTACCCCATCTCTGCCATTCACCTCCACATCATCACAAGGGATATCAACCTTGTCACCTGGAGCCTTGCCCACTGCAGCACCAACCACGCCGTCATTTACAGCTTCTCCCATCATGGCACTGCCAACCATGCTGTCACCTGTGGCCACCTCTGCCACGTTGCCAACCATGCCAATGAAGGCCTTCTTCACTGCTCCATCACCACTCATGCTTTCTAAGGCCTTCGTCACTACCCCGTCACCAACTGTGCTGCCCAAGACCTCCATCAGCACACCATCATCAACCATGCTGCCAAAGACTTCCATCACCACCACGTCATCAGCTGTGCTGCTCGAGACCTCCATCACCACCCCATCACGAACTGTGCTGTCAAAGGCCTCCATCATCACCCCATTACCAACTGTGCTGCCAAGGACTTCTATCAACACACCACCAACTGTGCTGCCAAAGGCCTCCACTACCACCCCATCACCAGCTGTGATGCCCAAGGCTTCCATCACCACCCCATCACCAGCTGTGCCACAGGAGGCATTCACCTTGTGTCCAACTCCAGCCATCATAAGCCTACAGCCTCCTGAGGCCACCAGCCCAGCCCCTGTACTGTCCACTCTAGCTTCTGCCACCACACTGGTGCCAACCAGCCCACTGGCAACCACCACCAGACAAGTGCCTCCTGCTCTTCTGGTGCCCACGGAGAGGCCATCCACCATCCCATGGAGGACACCCAGCATCTCCCTTGTCTCAGCACCCCCACCACCACTCTGTCCACCCTCCAGGGTTGCTGTGCCAGGCATGGTCCTGCTGGCTGAGCACTCCCCGTCCCACCACACTCCTGTGCCAGGCAGGGAGCAGGACCGCACCACCGCATGGGGCTTGTCCATGGTTGGCACCCAGCCCTCTCCCACTGCCCCCCAACACATTCCCACCCCTGCAGGCACCATCCTGCTCCCGACACCTCCTGTCCCTCTGCTGCCAGACCATACGAGCCCCTGGACGGCATCCCCACCCCTACCCCCCAGCAGCCATCAGGCCTGGGGCTTCGCCCTGCGGTCCAGCCCACGGCACTGCCGGGTCTCCCTGGGCCTGGGCCTGGCCGTGCTGGCACTGCAGGTGGGCTGCACGCTGCTATGGGGGATGCTCGTCCTTCTTCTTCACCAAGCCACCCACCACCCGGGCTGCTCCGTGCCACCGGTGAGGCTGCTGAGTCTCCAGGCCCTGGCTGCCCCGTCAGCCGCCGAGCAAGCCCAGGCACCGCTTTGAGCTTTGCTGCCCCGGCAATGCCCGTTGTTCTCCGTTGGGGTCTGGAGCCGTGTTGGCCACGGGGTGCGGACCGTCCCCCAGGGGTGGGTATCCCAGCACCCAGGCTGTTTTGGAGTGCCTCCCAGCTGGCCCCTGGAGATGCTCTGAGTCTGGGGAGCCTATGTGTGGTGTCACTGCCTGACGGTCCCTGCTGCCGAGCGACACTAGATGGCATCCCGACACAGGCAGTGCCTGCCACCGCCTGCCCGGGGCCACCGGGAGCGGAGAGGGCAACCAGGGCACCGAAATGCCGGAGACCCCGCACTCGCTGGAGACCTCGCTGGACCTTGGGCATGGCCCGCTCTTGCTTGCAGGGTCTGGTCGGGGCTCCTGCCTGCATCTCCACCCCATCCTTGGGGAAGGACATCCCGAGGCTTCCTGCCCTGCGCCCGGGCTTCTTCCTTGCGTTGCCTTACGGGACGTGTCAGTGCCCCTATGCCCGGCATAACACTCTGACCTCGACCCCTTTCTTTCTCCCTTTCCTGCTCACTGATATTAAAGCCTCCCCTGCATCTCTGCCATACTCCAAAGGACTGACGAGAGGAGTATTTTCAGCCCAGGGCTTTTCTCGCCATGACCTTCTGCAGAGGATTCCTGTTGCTTACTGGAGCGTGGGGTCCCCAGTCAGTGCTGGTGATCAGGGACCAGTGTAGGATCGGGGCTGCACACCCTCCTGCAGACAGTGGCATAGTGAGACAATAGACACGCTTTGCTTCCCCCTCTTAAATCTCATACCCCCGAAACCTCTTTGTGATGCTGCCTGCCTTGGCCTCTCTGGAAGTAACGTTTGAGCATGGCCATGCGGTTCTCGTACCCTAACTTCAGCTGATGCTGAGCCCCGACCGCAGGCTGGCCACCGGCTCTTCAGAAACTCGGGAGGAAGTGGCTGACTCTCCTCGTAAGTGAAGAGTTGGTGTGTGCCTTCACCTCTGCAGTCCTGGGCTGCTGACAGGGTCAGGAAAGTGCCAGACTTCGACAAATGTGGCTGTTTCTGCAGATTTTCTGGAATCAGAAAGTGCTGAAACTTTCACTGGCAAGCTTTAGCCTATGAGATTTCTGAGCCGATGAACACAGGGGCTGTTGCTTGGTTTTGATCCGTGGGTACCTTATTTTGGTCTAGGCTCAGTGTTGACTTTGTCTTCTGCCAGGCATTCTGCTCCCAAATTTAGTCACCCCGGTTACTACAGGGTTGCAGGTCTATGTCTTCAAGTCCTCGCCTTTGCCACTGGCGCCTGCTCCGTCCTGTCCTGCCTTTGGGTGCCCTTCCCCACGTGGGGGGGCACAGAGGCTGCCTGGCTTTGGGGGGGTCTCAGGGGGGGAACCCCTGAAAACCAATAGTCTGGATGTGCGCTGGGCAAAGAGCTGTGGGGAAGTGGCTCAGAAACCTCCTGGCTGGGGAGCGCCGAGTGCCCCAGTTCCCCTGCCTGGTGCAAGACCAAAGGAGGGGGAAAGGGGCTTCGCATTAGGGTATGCGCCTGTGGCTACGCACTAGGGACCTGGATATATGTCTCTGCTAAGAGCCTGTGCAGTGTTACAGGCCCTTCGGCTGCTCCTTGAAGTCCTGCTGACGGCTGTGAAATACGGGAGGCGAGTGCAGGGCAGCACATCTGGGTGGGATGGAGCGAGCGGCTCCAGGGCCGGGGCTGGCACGGTGGGTAATGAGACACAGATGAAGGGGAGGGAGTGTTTTTCCTGGCAGTCCAGATGGGCTCGACTTAATGCTTGATTTAGAGAGTTTGAAAGCAGGGCCTGGCTGCCGGGGAACAGACCCCGAGCACTTCCCGGGGCGGTGAGGGGGGGCTCTCCGCTAGCTTTTCAGATATTTAATGGCCCAGCGCAGTCTAAACAGGGAAGTACTTCGGGGTGAGATTAGCACAACATAATCACATCTTAAAAGGTCTTCAGAGACACAAGGCACGTCCGCTCTCATATTAATTACTTGTTATTAATAAAGCTGGGGTCAGGCTAGAGGTGTTCACTCCGGAGTGTGCTGATTCCCTCTTTGCAGAGCGGTGCTGTGTCTGAAAGCAGCACAAAGCAGCACAAAGCCCCGCAGCCTCCACCTGTGCTCGTCCCGCTCCGGAAACCAAACGGCCAACATTCCTAGTGCTGCCTTTAAAACTAATTTGCCCCATAATACCCCAAAAGGGCCACGTCTTTTTAAGTGCCCAGAACACCTCCGAGTGCTGTAAAATAATAACAGCCAGGGTGTTCTCAGCATGGGAATTTCCTGCTATGATTGATTTCTAATTTGCAATGAAAAAACAGCCGCTTATGCTCCCGGGACCAGGCTAGCGCAGCTGGCTCGCAGGCAGGGAACGGGTCCCTCCC
>NW_009634109.1:9434-9998 GCF_000690535.1 Cariama cristata
GCCGGGGGGGCGTGTGCCTGGGCAGCCTGTGGGGAAACACGCCTGGGTTTCCTGATCACTGAGTAAAAGCAAGCAGAGAGCATGAGGGGATGGGGCAGAGCATGGGGGGATCTGCACTGGGGAGAGCAGTGTACTGGTTTGCTGCTTCGGAGGTGCACCTTGCTGCGATGCCAAGGAGAGGCCTTCCTTCCAGCGGGGAGGTCCGTGGCCGGGGCAGGTACCCAGGGAGTGCTCAGCCCCCCGCACACTCTCCCTGCTCTGCTATGGGCAGCCTTGGCAGCCCTTTGCAGGACAGCCTTTGCACTGAGTAGTGCTTGATGATTTTTTAATCTGTGAATTTCTCTGGTTTCTCTGAACTCAGGTAAGATTTTAGCATCTGCAGCACCCTGTGGCAAGGAGCCCCCAGGATTGACCACACACTGAAAAAGGCAGCACCTCCCTTTGCACTCCCCCTATTTGCTGCTCCTTGCATGGGATGTCCCTGGTTCTTGTATCGGAAAAAAAAAAGGTGAGCATCCCTGTGTGGGGTCTCCAGGCTGGTTGTGACACTGTAAACCTCTTCCC